>NW_026592666.1:3311358-3363688 GCF_907164565.1 Psammomys obesus
GAAGAAGAAGAAGAAGAAGAAGAAGAAGAAGAAGAAGAAGAAGAAGAAGAAGAAGAAGAAGAAGAAGAAAACCCTTTAAGATCATGACTTTTATACTGAAATTTTTTTGCTCTGAAGTTTAGAATCTGGCAAGTCTAAGCACACCTGTTCAGCATCTGCTGAGGCCTTCCTTGCTGTATCATAACATAGCATAGCAGAATCACCTGGTAAGATCCAGCAAGGCAGCTCATGTCTCTCACCCTTTCATTTTAAACTCACTAATGCCATTGTAGAGGCCCCACCCTTATGAATCTCAATGTCTTCAAAGTACAAGCCTTATAATCTACTATTTACATAAGTAATTGGGTGTTGGGTTTTTAACAGGAATTTGAGAGTGGGGCAGGTCATAACTGTGGAGCAGGCACATGGGATGGCTGTTCTCATGTCACACAAGCAATCTTGAGCTCTCCGTGTGGGTGCAAGTAAGGTCTATCTATCGTTCAAGCTTTACATACAAACTGAGCTGGCAAAAAGGAGGGTTTTGTCCTCCATTGGCACATGGCAGTTCGGCCTGGAAGAGGCTCCTTCAATGTGGCAGCAAACAGACTGTGCTAGGCCAGATTGTAAGCCAGTCTTCACTGAGCAGCATTGTACATTTGTTGGCTACTGTAGTTTGGATGTGAAATGATGCTCAGAGGGCTAATAGTTTACACACTTGTTCCCCAGATGAGGAGGTCCATAGCTGCTGGAAGTGGGCCACTGAAGATGGACCTTGAGGTTTCTCAGTCTTCCATGTGCTTCCTGTCAGCAGATGCCATGTGATTAGCCACTGTATGCCTTCTCTGCTTTCACGGCCTGTGCTCCTGCATGATCTGTAAACAGGATTATTTTTCTCTTCACTTTTTTCTTATCAGGTATTTGGTTACAACAATAAAAAAAAAAAAAAAAGTAATACACTGGCCAAAGCAAGCCAAGAGCAATGCTCAAATGAGGGACGGGTGGAGCAGTCCCACGACGAGGCTGGCGTAGAAAGCTGGAGCTCTAGCATAAGTGTTCTGTCCAGTGCTTATCGCCCTGCAGACCTTAGCTGAAGCCTCGCCCCTGATGTCATGCTATTAGGACCCAACCATTGAGGAGGTCTATGAAGGGTGAGCCATCATCAAGAATGGATTTAGTTTCCAAAGGACGCCACAGGAAGCTGTGCAGCCCCTTCCACCATGTAGGCACAGTGAAAAGGCAATAACATGTGTGTGAAATCAGGCCCTCTTTAGACATTGATCCTACCAATGCCTTGATCTTGGGTCACCGAGCTGCTAAGGCAACGCTAAATAAACTTCTGTTGTTTGTATCAGACCCACTTGATGGTACTTGTTACTGTAGCCTGAATGGAACCAATTAGTGAGTAATAGTAGCAACTACCACAGAGATGAGCCTTTCCTTTGTCAGATATTGATGTTTCTATAAAGAACAAATTGCTGGTACTGATGACCGGCCTGCCTCAAAGCCATTTTGGGACCTCTCTTTACTTCTGACCATCTGTTTTTAACTATACACAGAGGCAGGGGGTTGTACAGAAAATAGAGGTCAGAAGGTGTTCAGTTGGGGGACATAATGTTTTGCAGATGTAAGGTAAGCATAATGTACAAAACACCATTTCTTTGCTCTACTTTCATAGTAAAGGATAATTTCCTCTCAAATATTACTTTCCAGTCATATGCTGGGCATTTAATTGCTATTTGCTAAGATATCTACTTACTGCTCTTTGTTCTTTTGTGTGTATCACCCTTGTTTTCTTTTCTGGACACAATGCACTTTTGTATTCCTCTTAGGACATTAATTATTAAACTCTTGTTAGTGTTTTACTTATCCACCACTTTGTCTTTCTTTGTGTTTGATTCTGTATCAGTCTTGTTTCTAATTTTCTCAGTAATGCTTTCCTCAAATGTCAGATCTTTCTTATATGTCAGATTATATTTTAAAAATGAGCCTCAAGCTGAGCCTTCTTGTGCATTCCTCTCATCCTAGCTCCTTGAAAGGTTGAGGCAGGGGGATTACAAGTTCAAGACCCACATTAGCAGCTCAATTTAGTAAGGCTATGTCTCAAATAAGTAGATGAACAAACAAACATTTTTTTTAAAAAGAAATGGTCTGGTGGATTGTCTATCCTGGAAAACACTCAATGTTCCGCCCTCAGTATAGCAGAAAGAGAAGGAAGAGGGGTCATAAGTACATTCGGAAGCCCGAGTATGGTTACGTGTTTGTTTGTATGTTTGTCCCTGTATGTTTATCATTGTGGAAACACTGTTTTGATAGGGAAAACTCTAATAGCATGTCTATTGTTCAAAGGCCCTTTGGTGTTAAGGCACTCTGGTGAAGCTCATGGGCCCTGTTTCAAAGTTATATATTCAGATTGCTATAATTTATAAATAATGGTATAATTTTGAGATATAGAGGATGAGTCCTGCAGGGGAAAAAAAAAACATAGCTGTGATTCCTGCTTGTGACAGAGTCCCCAGGTGTGATTATATTATGAGGGTCTGCTGCTTACATTAGAAATGAGAGAAATGCTGGCTTCCAGAGGCTTGTGAAAGCAGGAAGGAATTACTGTTCTCATTTAGGTTCACAGACTCACTGGTTAAAATCTCTGCTGTAGGGTGTTACTTCGGGGTGGATCGATTTTCCAGGAAGCAGCTCACCAACCTCTAGCCTCTCTTGAGCATGCAGAGAATACACCTCTGCTCAGTAGGAAGGTTTTTCTAATGACCCTCACGTTGCACTCCGTCCCCAGTACATGAGCTGTGTCCAAGTTCACAGGCTGTGAGGTGAAACCCTGGAAGAATGCGCTCCACTTTTCTCCCTGGTGCAGCCGAGGTGCAGGGGGAAGTAGGAAGAATAACTTCTCCTTGATCTTTCAGCACCACTGAAATTTTTAGCTCTAATTTTTGAGAGGTGGGGAGTACACCTGCCTGCAAAGAACTGCACAATTCTGGAGTTTTATATGGCGATGATCAGCTTTTTAGCTTTCTGTCTCATTGTACTCAGCATTTTGGCATTCTGCCTTCTCTAGTCTGAAGCAGGTACCAGGAGTTAAACTACTTTCCAGATTTCAAAATGCTATTTTTCTGTCAGCTGTCTTCATTTTGTCCTTGCGATGTTTTAAAAAATTATTTTATTGTCATAGCTTTGTGAAGATTCAGGGGGAATTATAGGTAGACATTTGCATTCAGTCTATACAAAATAACTGGTGTATTTATAAATAGCTTTAAAAAAATTATACCTGTAATTTATCCCTCTCCCAAAAAGTAGCTTATATATTCCTCTGCGGTTTGGCAGATGTTAAATGGAAAACAGGCACAATGCATTATAAAGCTGTTTTGTGTCTTAGAAAACTTTCTTGAAAGGACTTTCTTAGACATCTGACTGTGGGTCCTTTCATCATCTTTGTCCAGAACATTAGCATGCATTGTTCTTCAAAAGTGATGGTCAGGGTGTGGCTAGTTCTTCTATGAGAAGAGTAGCTATAGTTTCCTTCTTGTGGGCAAATCCTGCCACAGATCACAACTATGAACACTAGACAGAATACGAAAGTAACTCCAAGATGTCATTGTAAGAAACCAAACACAGGAGCAACTTTGAAGTGAATCAAACCACCAACTCAGACTCAAGGAACAGAAGCAATTTCAGGAGAAAACTATTCAGGATAATCTACAAGCATTCTTCTTTTTTTTTTTACTTTTTAAAATTCTTTATTAATTACACTTTATTCATTTTGTATCCCCCATAAGCCCCTCCCTCCTCCCCTCCCATTCCCACCCTTCCTCCTCTTTCTGCATGCATGCCCCTCCCCAAGTCCACTGATAGGGGAGGTTCTCCTCTCCTTTCTGATATTAGTCTATCAGTTCTCATCAAGAGTGGCTGCATTGTCCTCTTCTGTGGCCTGGTAAGGCTGCTCCTGGTAAGGGGAGGTGATCAAAGAGCAGGCCAATCAGATTATGTTAGAGGCAGTCCCTCTTCCCATTACTAGGCACCCACTTGGACACTGACCTGCCATGTGCTACATCTGTGAAGGGGTTCTAGGTTATCTCCATGAATAGTCCTTGGTTGGAGTATGAGTCTTTGGGAAGTTCCCTGTGTTCAAATTTTCTTGTTCTGTTGCTCTCCTTGTGGAGTTCCTGTCCTCTCCAGCTTTTATATTTCCCACTTCTTACATAAAATTCCATTCACTCTGCCCGACAGTGGCATTTTTCTTTTTAAAATTTGCAATATTTTGATTAACTCTTTGAGAAATTTATTTGTGCATATGAGCCACCCCATGCTGAAATTTTTGCTGGCTTGATCTTGTTTTGGTCTTGTGCAGACCACTGCTTGAGTTCTTTTCTTTTTTCTTTCTTTTTTTTTTTTAACAATCTTTTCATTATATATCCCGATTGAAGGCCCCTCCCTCAGCTCCTCCCAGTCCCACTCCCCTCCTTCTTCTGCCCTATTCCTTCCCCAAGTCCACTGAAAGGGGGAATTCTCCTTCTCTGCCATTTGCCCATAGCTTATCAAGTCTCATCAGGACTGCCTGGATCCTCTTCCTCTGTAGCCTGGGAAGGCCGAATCACCAGGCAGAAGTGATTTAAGAGTAGGCAACTGAGTTCATGATAGAGGCAGCCCCTTTCCCCCTCACTCGGAGATCCACATGGAGACTGAGCTGCCAATCAGCTACATTAGAGCAGGGGGTCTAGGTCCTCTCCATGCACAGTCCTTGGTTGGTGCATCAGTCTGCAGGACACCTTAACTCTCATTCAGAATGGCAAACATGACAGACACCAGAAGCTGTGGAAGAGAAGGAACAGGATGGGAGCCTACTATAGAGGGTCCTCTCAATGGCTCTACCCAACAGGGGATTAAAGCAGATGCCAAGACTCACAACCAACATTTGAACCAAGTACAGGGTGTCTTAAGGAAGAAGCTGGGGATAGAAGGACATGGAGAGGAAAGGAGCCCCACAAGGGGACCAACAAAGTTAAAAAGAAAATAGGAAACAACCTCGGAACCTGCCACAGAGGGCCTCTGAAAGCTTCTGCAGTATAGACTGTCAAAGCAGATGCTGAGCCTGATGGCCAACTGATGGGCAGAGTGAATGGAATTCTATGTAAGAAGTGGGAAATAGTAAGAGCTGGAGGGGACGGGAACCCCACAAGGAGAGCAACAGAACAAGATAATTTGAACACAGGGAACTTCCCAGAGACTCATACTCCAACAAAGGACTATTCGTGGAGATAACCTGGAACCCCTGCACAGGTGTAGCCCATGGCAGTTGAGTGTCCAAGTGGGTTACATAGTAATGGGAAGAGGGACTGCCTCTGACATAATCTGATTGGCCTGCTCATTGATCACTTCCCCCTGAGGGGGAGCAGCCTTATCAGGCCACAGAAGAGGACAATGCAGCCACTTTTGAGGAGAACTGATAGACTAAGATCAGAAAGAAGAGGAGAACCTCCCCTATCAGTGGACTTGGGGAGTGGCATGCATGCAGAAAGGGGAGGGAGGGTGGGATCGGGAGGGGAGGAGGGAGGGTCTTATGGGGGGATACAAAATGAATAAAGTGTAATTAATAAAAAATAAAAAAAAAAAAACCTAAGCTGCTTGAGTTCCTGAGGACATCGACATAAACAACACTGTCTTGTCCTGGTATTTCCTGGCTCCCACATGCTATCTGCACACTTTTTATTCTTTTCTTTTCTTTTATTTTTTATATTAACTACATTTATTCACTTTGTATCCCAGCTGTAGCCCTCCCCCTCATTCCCTCCCAATCCTACCCTCCCTCCCTCATCTCCACCCAGGTCGCTCTCCAAGTCCACTGATAGGGGAGATCCACCTCCCCTTCCTTCTTATCCTAGCCTATCAGGTCTCCTCAGGAGGGGCTGCATTGTCTTCCTCTGTGGTCTGGAAGAGCAGCTGGTGCTCTTAACCTCTGAGCCATCTCTCCAGTCCCCAGTGATGTAATTTTTAACATCAACCATTTAAAGCACTTTTCAAGAGAAAAGTGATCTTTTCAATCCATGTAAAGAGGCACTTGATATGAACTTTTCCATTCCTTCTAAGAGCCCCAGGGCATTATGCACAGGAGTAAGATGCATAAGATAATCCCTCTGTTCAATAAAGAGGCTCAATAAAATGGTTAAGGTCACACTTAACTGAGCTTTGTCCCCAAGTTCCAGAACAAGATAAACAGTCTTGTCTAACAACTTCAACTCAATAGATTCAATGTGTCCAAATTATTAAGGAAAACATTAGAAAATAGAAGTAAAATCCTATTTTATAAGATATCTATTAAACAGAGCATAAATATTATAAAATACATGTTGCATAGAACATCTTAACCATTGTAGAAAATCATTCATCAAAGTACAAAGCGAATTTAATAAGGTTGAAGCTACAATAATTAAAAACCATGCAGTTTCATAATCGAACAGCTATGGATTAGGAAACACTGAAGGTAGTTGTCTGTATTAGCATATTAAACAAATTACCATGCCCAATCAGCATTGCATTTAATGTTTACATTTTTATGTTTCAGTTTAAAGTTTACATTTAATATTTTTTTTTCCAGACCAGGGTTTCTCTGTGTAGACTTGGCTGTCCTAGACTAGCTTTGTAGACCAGGCTAGTCTTGAACTCACAGAGATCTGCCTTTCTCTGCCTCCTCTAGTGCTGGAATTACAGGCTCCTGACTTACATTTAAATTTTAGAAGAAAATGGCAACTTAGCATAAAACAAAAAGGCAAAGCCTGAGTTAATTATAAAATGATTAGCAGAGTAATGAACAGAACATTCAATTAATTTATTAACAGATCAAATACTGTTTCTTTCCTATGAAAGAAATTTAAAGTTTACTTTAAAATTTAGAAGTTGTGTGGCCAACAGATAGTAGCTCAGTCAGTTGAGTTGCCTTGTAAAATGAGGACCTGATTTTGGTCTTTAAGGATCAAATCAAAAGGTGGACATCATGAAGAGATCTGTAATTCCATTGCTGGGTAGGTGGAGGCAGAAGGATCTCTGGGGGATAGTGGTCAGCCTGTGTAGCCCAACTGGCAAAATCTGGGCTGCCGAGAGACCCAGTACCTACAGAATGATAATCAAGGTTGACTGCTGTACTCAACACACATGTATACTGTGCACATGAAGACACCCAAATCAACTCCCCCAACACCACCTCTCTCTTGTATTCTCTCTCATTTACTCTTCCACGCATACACAAACATCCCAGGCTTAAAAAAGCATACCCTGTGTTAGCTACTCATGTTCTTACATTTGTATCATTGGATTTTGTATTCTAGACACACGAGGGATTGCTGTCACACATGATCAGTATTCACAAATCATTGGCAGAGAGTTGGTCCAATGGTCACATACACCTCAAGTTAAGAAGGTACTGGAATGTTTATACTGGGATGTCGTGGCAATACTTGATTAAAACTAAATTTCTATTAAATGAAGGAGATAAATTCAATGTTAGAAAACAACTGATAGGTTTCTGACCCACATGTGAGGACTGACTAGAAGATACAATTAGAAAGAAGTTGAAACAGCAATTTAAACTTGAAAATACTTTGAAATATTTGGAAACATTGGCACTGTCAATGAGTTTGTAGCTCATATTTTACCAACCTACCAGAAAACAGAGAAAGTTCTCTTCTGCTGTTTTGTTTGTTGTGTTGCTTTGTTTTGTCTTCTTTTGATGAGACAAGATCTCACACTGCAGCTGAAGCTAGTCCAAAACTCTTTCCCAGCCCAATCTGGCCTTATGACAAAATGCTGGCATGACAAGCCTAAGTCATCATATTTGCCTCTATTTGGTGTTTTTATTTACCATTGGAATTTCATCAGATAATCAGTTTTCTTCACTCAGCCCTTAAATAAAAATAGTATGAGACTCACTGCTAAGTGCTGATCATCTAGAAAATCAAAAACATGCTGAGCAGGGTTTATGAGTTACATGCTAAAGCAGAAGCTGGACAGTAAGATTTGTGCCTGATCAAATTATAGATTTTTGTATACTGACTCATAAATCAACCACTGGAATCCCAAGGGCAACAGAAACATTTATAAATCCAAGCTTACTTGGGATTTACTGCCTGAGTGACTATCATGGAGATGCTATGTTTATAAATCTCTTTTCAATTTGGAAAACTAGATTTTTATACACTCTAGACCCCCTTGATGAGAATACATTCCAATGCTTTTTGGTGACAATTGAGCAAACTGACTAAAGATAATGCTAGAAGGCAAGTCGTTGGCCTTAAATTATTTACATGATATATAACATTTTGTAAAAAAAAAAAAAATACCTACTTATATTTTAAAAAGCAAATTCATAACAAAAAGTTACCTCTATGTTTGATATATACTGATTAAGATAACGTATTATGTAAACATGAAGTGGCAGGTAAATATTCATTTAACTAAATACCAAAAAAATCTGAGAGAACGTTAAATGATTCAGAGTACCTTAAGTGGTAAAATCTATCTATGTGTCATGGTCTGTGTTTAAATTTTAACTAGGCAAACATTTTTTTTATATTAAAGTAATGCATTTTGTTACAAATAAAATGTTCAACCTGATTTTGTAACGAGTTTGGTAAAAATGGTATTCTAACGAAACGTTGCATCTCTCAATGGACTATCAGATTGCTAAAACAGTGGATTCCAAAGAAATGGGAATTTACCCAAGAGTCTTTTGCTTGGAAAGCTGCACCAGCCAGCAGGGTAACATGTCTCCCTGCAGGAGATTTTAAACAATTTCAACAACTTGTCAGACCACTACAAGATCAGATGGAAGCCAGATCAGATAGACAGGTCAGTGGTGACCAGGATCACACCCTGACTGGGACTGCTTAGATGCGAATCTTCGTCCTCTCTCCATTTAGACTGGATACATAAGGTTTCTTTTTCTCTTCAAGGTTATAGAAGCAGTTAGAACTGCTGGGGACACTCGAAGCAGCAGTTGCCTGGGAGAGAATCTCAGTACCTGCCT
Source organism: Psammomys obesus (assembly GCF_907164565.1). Lineage (NCBI taxonomy): Eukaryota > Metazoa > Chordata > Mammalia > Rodentia > Muridae > Psammomys > Psammomys obesus. The sequence goes on from NW_026592666.1 coordinate 3,320,363, forward strand.
CGTTGCCTGCACGTCCTTCAGAGAGCTCCACGGTTCCATTATGTGATTGGTTACCCATGCTGGAATGGGTTTTAGTGATACAGCTGCCTTTGAGAGTCCCATGATTCTCTAAGTAACCCCTCAAAAACACTCCTGTAACTGACTCTAATAAACTCGTTGGTTTACTAAGTTGGACTTTGGTGGTATTGCTATTTTGGTCTTTCGAGTGAATAAGCATTTTAATATGTCTTCCCAAGAAAAATCTCATACCAGATGTGGTAGAAGCTTGGTCACCACTATTAGTAGTTTCCCTGCAAAATGTCCCCCACAGGGTATATTTAAACACTTTCCCCTGTTGTTGGTGCTGTTTGGTGTGATTATGGAAGCTTCAGGACATGGATCTTTGTTAGAGAAAGTATGTCCCCGGCGGTAGTAGGTTCTGAGAATTTATAACCTTCTAGGTCACTCTCTGCTTTCTGCATGTGAATGGACATGTGATCTTTCAGCTTCCTGTTCTAGCTGCCTGCTGCCAAGAATCTCCTAGCATTGTAGATTCTCCCTCTGGACCTGTATGTCAAAATAAACTCTTCCTTTTATAGGTGCTTTTGGTCACAGTATTGAATTACAGCAGCAAAAAAGTAACTAACACCACCCCACCGCAACAGGGTTGGGGTCACAGTGTCGTTAAAAGATGGTGCTTCGCTCTTTAAAAGAAATTAGTTTTATTCTCATTAGGAGTGAGTTAAGTCTCAGGGCAGGTTGTTCCTATACCCACAAAACTGGGTTCTTCCATATTTTGTCACAGCAGCACACAACAGACTGTAAAGATAGGGCCTTAGGAGGACAGGAGCCCTGAAGAGAAAGATTGATCTGTCACAACAGACTCTTGTCCTTTTAGAGTACTACACCAGCAGTAAGTCATTTGGTGGGTGCTAGAAGGAAGCTCAGAGGGCCTGAAGTGGCCTCAAAGGAGATTAAAATGGCAGAATCCAGCGGAAATGCCAGCTTTGTGACATCAGGACACTGAGAACAGAAGAAGCCCTTGCATATTAGTTACTTTAGTACCAGTTCTTGACTTACTCAGAGAAGGTGATACTTTCTTGTCACTGTGACCAAATTCTGTTTTATCTCCAAAAAGGAAATGTTTGTTTTGGCTTACGGTTTCAGAAAGCTTTCATCAACGCAGAGAAGGCACGGTGGTGGGAGACCCTCTGTCTGTGAATATGAGACCAAGAAGTTCCTGCTCCTTACATAATGATAAACGAGAAACAGAACAGGCCAGACTCAGAAATGGGTACACTCTTCAAGGCTCGCCTCTGTTCACCCACTCCTGCCAGCCAAAGTTCTAACTCCTGAAGGCTCCACAACCTTCAAATTATTCACAAGCTGGGGACTGATCATTCAAAGCATAAGGCCATGGGGGACATTTTAGATTCAAACCATAACACCCATCATCTATCAGTCGATATGCTTGAAGCATACCATGAGAATGGCCACGTGGTGGTTGGTAATGGCTAAGCACCAACTCCTATTTTCTTGGCTCATTTAATCCAGTAGGAACCAGTGGGGTGGATTTAATGACATCACATTTTGTGACCCTCACTTTAGTAGAGACATTGCTTGATAAATCTGGCTTTTCAGAGCTTCTGAGAACTCACTGCTGCCCTTAACTCTATTCAGCTACTTTAACCAAACAAAAATGAATCTTTGTATTTCATTTTCAGTATTCTGCAATATAGTTGCCATAGTAATTTGAGATCATTCTTCAGGGTCAGTCTATTTCATTGTAAAGAAATTATGGCTTATGAAATCACTATTTAATTATGTATCATAATTTGATAACTAAGTAGATTAATAGGACTTCAAAATGAAATGATTTCTGATATGGTTTATTTAGACTAGCATGTTCCCAGGGCCATTTGTTCCAGAATTTTCCTATGAGGAGAGGTGATGGAAATAAATTTCCTACATCCATATTTCACCTACTGTGTCTGAATGTCTAGATTAAGTCCTTGGAAAATGTATTTTTAAAAGGCACTCCCAAGAGAGTTTCATGAATATTAGCTATTGGAAACTTGTACTTTAACTTAAATGCTGTAAAATCTCTGGTTTAGTTTTTGCTGAATAGAGACAACGAGGACTGATGTTTGGTTATAAATGCAAAACACTTCCAAAGCTTGCATATGATTTAAGAAATGGATACATTTCTTAAGTGTTTTTTTTTCTTTTTACATATGGATACCAGCTTGAAAGCCTTACTTGAAACAAATGATACTGTGCAGAAAAAGAAATAACGCACATGGTTTTCTAGGTCTTTAAATCAGACCACTGATTAATTGGGATACCTGGGGGCTGGCCTACCTAATGGCATAATTTGAAAAGCAGAAACGATTTTACTGGCTCTGGGAAAAATCGTTCCAAGATAAGCTTCTTTCCCGTGAGAACTATTTTTTTCCTCCATCCAGAAATGCATGAATTTGGGGGCCTCCTCACTTCTCTGTGAGCTCTCTTTTGAATATTTAGGCTACAAAAAAAAGCCAAGATATTTTTTTTAATTTAATGAATTTTTTAAATGTATGAACATAGTTTGGAAATTTTGCCAATGATTAGAAAATCTTGATTTTAATATTGCTATCTTTCTTCTCAAATAGCAATGATACATTTCATGAAACAGCATTTTCTCTTAATAATGTTATTTTTACTTAATAAAGTCATTTTAACCCATTTTTATCACAAATTGTAAGCCTCAACATTCTTAGTTTTCTGTGTTTTCTATGTCCTTATCTTTAGTGCATGTTACCTAGGGGCTCTCTTTTTTATAAAGCATGTGAAGTTGATACTTAAACTATTGACGGAGTAGGTTTCTTATGAACTATGGATGTATGGAGTGAACCATCTCCCCAAAGATCTCAGTTATTAACTGAGGTACTCACCCGGATAGAAAATGATAACAAGTGCTCTGATTTTAAGCTGGAGTAGAATGGCAGAGATATGTTATCCACTGCTGTTTATATAATCCACTGGCATAACAGTCAATTTAATGAAAGATGTAATAGAGAAGGCTGGTGTGATGGCACACAACTTGAATCCCCACACTGCAGAAGCAGAGCCAGGCTGATCTCTGAGTCTGAGATCTCTGAGTCTGGTCTACAAAGAAAGTTCCAGAACATCCAGGGAAACGCATAGAAACCCTGTGTCTAAAACCAAAAATAACAATAACAACACAAAATGATGCAGTAGAGAGAGAGAAATAATCACATGTAGGTCCACGTGAACTTCATCATAACTATATCATTATTTTTCCCTTGGGAGATGATTTTCAAAACATAAGGTTTTTCATTTGCTGCTCGTAAAATCCAGCATCAAAACTGTGCTTTTCATTTCTTGATTTGTTCTTTTACTGAAAAGGGGAATCATGATTCTTTCATTAAGCATTTCTCCCACAGTAATGAACCTGGCAGACTTGGGGTCCTTGGTGGGCAGTGGATAGCTCAGCCTTTGTTCTCTTTGAAAATTTTAAGGTATTATGATTTGTGGCCTAACAAAATGGGTCCATTCACTTCTTCTAATTTACCTGACAAACGTAATAGTTCTATCTGCTTGTCTCATTACACCAACAAGGGACAACTTGTCATCATATCATGCGATAGTCACACATTTCAGCAACTCTGAAGAGAGACATTTTGGTGAAATGTAAGTAACTGTTGTTACCTATTCCTCTTAAGTAAGTTTACACAAAGATAGAATGTACGGGTCTGATGTTAGAATGAATCATATAATAATCAAGCATTTCAATGCTCCATGAGAGTGGTATTTTAGTCCAGTGTAAACAATTGTTAGATATTCTTTGTGAGTGTGTTAAACTGTCTCAACACTGCAGAGATACTTACAGCCCTGGACATGGTCAGCGTTTCTCAGTCTTGCCACTACTGACATTTTGAACGAAACCATTCTTTGTTGTGAGTACTGGCCAGTGCATTAGAGGAAGTGGAGCAGCATTCTGACTTTCAGTCCACTGGATGTCAGTAACACATCTTTTCTTAAATATATATATTTTTAAAGATTTATTTGTTTGTTTGTTTTATGTATACAGGGTTCCGCCTGCATGTATGCCTGCAGGCCAGAAGAGGGCACCAGATCTCACTACAGGTGGGTATAAGCCACCATGTGGTTGTCTGGAGTTGAACTCGGGACCACTGAAAGAGCAGCCAATGCTCTTAACCTCTGTGCCACCTCTCTAGCCCTTCATAAATATTTTTTTAAAGGCATTTTCGAGAATACTTGGATTTTCAAGAATACAAATATGCTTCAGGGGCAAAATCTCACTGGTTGAAAACCACTAAGTTAGATATTTTAGGGTTTTTATCTTTTTCATTCAATCCCACCTAATTTTACTCCCGTCTTTACTCCATTTTGATATGTCTTTCCCTGAGTCCATTGGTGAACCAGTTTTTCCAAACTTGTACATTCATTCATCACATATAGAAAGTACTTTAATATGCAACATATGTAACTATGCATACATTACAGTATTATACATGTTCATTATAGCACAAAGATACATTTTATAGTGAGGAGATAAAAAATGGGCATAAATTCTTCAGTTTTTTGCTAACCGCTCAGTGGTTCATCTTCACAGTTCTTGGTTGAACACGGTTGGAGAAGTGTGCTTGTAAGTCATAATTCTATACTTATCAATAAAAACGTGTCATGGCTGACGTCACCCAACAAGTAAGCACCCACGCCATCATGGCTGCAGAGTCAGGTGCTGCCATTGCTTAGATGTTACAAGATATTTCAAGTTTCTATTATGATATCCTCTAACGTGAGAGGAAATTGAGAGTTAAGGAAGTAAATGAACTTGCCCATTTAACAGATATTATAGAGCCACGAGTGGATTTGGCTTTGTTGGTCTCCAAAGGTCTTTCTCTTTGGCTCTTACAAGTGAAGATTTGCTTAATTGAGTCTGTAAATGCCTGCTAAGTGAATGGCCTTTTATCACACTCTAAACGTTCAAGGGACTGGGTGTCACAGAGTGAAAGAAAGAGATATAAAACATGAATGTAGCATGCAGTTTCCTCTTAGGAACTTACAGTCAGGTAGAGATGTCTCAGTTGGAATAGACACAAATGTCAAGAATATAAAGGAGAAATGCTGAAAGAATTGAGAGAGTAAATTGCTTGAAAAATCTAGAGAAATAGATTAAATGATTATTTATTGGATGGATGAACTTAAAATTATTAAGAATGAGGAAGAATTGATATATGCATCCCTTGATTTAAATTCACTCTGCAGCTTGACATTTCTCCAGTTTATGGTTATTTATCATAACTGCAGAAGTAAAACATTATGATAGATAAGTTAGATGTTTTAATCTTTTCTGACACTGGTAATTTATGTCTCTCCCCTTGTTCCCAGTGTTCCTAGAAGCTTGTCAATTCTATTGATATTTTCAAAGGATAAGCTTTTGGCTTCATTATTTTTCCTGCCATTCTTTTGTTTTCATGCTCATCGATTTTTGCTTTGGGTTTATTCTTTGTCTTTTCCTGGCTTCTAAAGATGGGAGCAGATTATTGGTTCAAAAGCAAAACCAAACGAAAACAAACCAAACCTGTTTTCCTAATGTAAGCTTTAATGCTATGCATTTCTTTTCAGACACTATGTAAGAATCATTCCTTATTTCTTAATTCCAGTTTAAAGCCTCTTTTTTATTTAAATTGGCCTTATGATCTCATCTTGAGACATGTTTTCATAAGTGGGCTGACTCTCAAGTATTTCCTTCATCAAGTTTCCTCTCACTTTTATGTTTCCTGATTTCTATTATATAATTATGTTATTGATAAATTCCATACTTCAATCTTTTTTACTTTAAGTATGTTTATGACCAAGGATGCTATCTATCTTAACAGATGTCCAATGAAAGCTCTCGCAAACAATACATGCTTCTGTTGGCTGGAGCGTGTGTCAAGTCTTCTAAATCTTTTGCGGGTTTCCCTCTCTAGTAATTCTGTGTTTTGAGAGGAAGACCCACCCTAAGCACAGACTTGTCTCTGTCTTTTGTTCATCCCAGTTCTTCCACTTTCTGTTTTACAAACTTTTGTTCTTTATTCTTAGCTTCATGTCCACTTAGAAGGGCCATGTATTCTGAATTAATTGACCACTGTATTCTCATACAACATCCTATTTTATCTCTGGTAATATCCTCTGCTCTGAACTTCACTTTGCATGAGATAATATAGCCACACAACTTTCTTTCAGTAACTGGTTCCATGGTACCATTTCCAATCCTCTTGATTTTTAACAAATCTAAATCATTATACTTCAGAAGTGTTTCATATAGAGAGTATAGATTTGGGTTAGTATTTTGCAATTGTTTTCTTTTATTTGGTATGTTTAGACCATTAGCGTAATTACTAGTAATTTTAACTTTAAGAACACAATTTTATAATTCACAATGTCTCACCCTTCTTTTTCTTCTTTCATTTTATTCCCTTTCATGTGTTCATTTTTATTACAAATATGTATTAGTGTATTCGTTACTTCCCCTTACTACTGTGATAAAATAAAGTAATGTAAGAGTTTATTTTGCCTCCTGGCATGAGGGTGCAGCCCATCATTATAGGAAAGGCATGGAGGAAAGTGGGAAATGAGGTAAATAGTTACACTGCATCTGCAAGAGAGTTTCCTCCCTTTCTTTCTTTTTGTTCAGTCCAGGACCCCTGCCCTAAGCATAGACCTGTCTGAACTCAGGGCAGATCTCTCTCTCCTTTCAGCAACACCTCTCTGGGAACAGACACCCTCAGAGGTGCACTCCTAGGTGATTTTAAGTCATCTTGACAGTGAAAACTGACCATCATCAGCATTCCATTTTAATCTAAGGACTGTGAATTTCAGTACACTACAGATAAATAAACCTGTTGTTTTTAGTGGCTGCTCAGGGGGATGATAGAAGGCAGAGCTATCGTTACTTTGAATGTATTCAGTATAACATTCACAGGAAACCCTGTCATCTGAACTCACCCCGTTGCTCCTTGTTGCATTATATATTATGCTTGAAACATAGCAATGACGGTTGTAAGTGCATTATAGCACGTTATGCTTTTCCATGTGACTTTCAAGTGCACTGTAAAGACAATGAAGAGGCAAAAAGCAGACGAACACTTACCAACTCCAGAGCTGATTTTCTTGATCTCATTTACTTTCCCATAGTCTAGTTTTCTTTCTGACACCATTTGCTTTATTTCTTAATGTCTTTTAGTAATCTTTTAGGTCAGATCTGCTGGCCTAATGCTGTCATAGTTTTTCTTACTAATGTGGCCTTAGTTTTTCTTAATCTCAAAATGGAATTCCTTGGTGAGGGATATTTTTACTGGATGTAGAAATGTAGATTGTCAGTTCTACTTTTCCAGCAATTTTTAAACAATAAAAAGATGTCACTTTTCTGTCTTATCGTGATTTCTGATGAAAAAGAGAAGTATTCGAGCCATGGCTCCCCTATAGAAATATCCTTTCAAATTTTTTCTTTAGTTTTAATATTTTTTGTTATAATTTGCCTAGGTGTGTTTATTTAGGTTTTTGTAATTTGGATTTGGCAGATATTCTTGAACATGTAGATTCTTTCACCAAACTGAACATTTCTTCACTCTGTTATGCTCCCATTTGCCCTGTGAATCGATTGACACATTCACGTCAGATATAACACTGAAGGCACCGAAGGCTCAGATCATTTGCTGTTCTTGGTTTCTTCTTTTTGTTGGGGAATTATCTGGCTGGATAACCTTGGTTATCCAAAACGATGGTTTGTCTTTAAGTACATGTGGTTTTTGTTTGTTTGTTTTCTTTGTTGTTGTTGTTGTTGTTTTATGACATCTCTGTTTTTATCACAGAGTACATCTAGAGAATTTATTTAACCAGGGTGGTTTTACCTTTTGTTCTAAATTTTTCATCCTGTTCATATTTTCATCACTTTAAAAAAGGAATTCAGTCCCCTCACTAATGTCAAATAGTATTTCTATTCTTGCATCAATTTTACATTATCTTATCTGCATTTTCTACCAGATAATCTCCACATTCCTGACATGTTTTGATTGTCTTCTCCCTTGTGACATGACCTTCCCTTAATCATCTGTATATTAGGTAATGATGCACTGTACCTCGGGTTTTCTTAAGTCCATGTCATGAGACAGAATTCTGTTAGAGAAAGTAATCATTTAGGTTCAGTTGAGAACACAGATCCAACTTCTCTGAGTAGCAGTTATATCACTTTCCCCCAAGTTGGGACATTCTAGACTGCAATCAATCTCTTTAAGACTCAGGACATTCTAAAATGAAGTTCCCCAAAACTCAGGGAATAAACAACTTAGAAGTTTCTAGGCTTTCAATAATGCAATTGCTTTCAAGTCATTTTTGCTTCCATAAGTAACTCCCTGCCCATACTCCTATAAGTAACCCTAATAAGCTCATTGGTTCACTAAGTTTGACTTAGGTAGTATCTTATTTTGGTCTGTTATCAATTCTGTATCTTGCGTGAGTACGTATTTGTTCAGGATTTTATACATAATTATAAGGGTCACAACGTGCTGATATATACAGAGGGAAGGAGAGACTGAGTGAGCGAGAATGAGAATGAGGGAGAGATTGAGACTTGTTTCATGAAGATTGGAGATGCACCCTACACTCCTGGTCCTACATAATTGTGATCAGAAAATCAGGTCTGCATTGTAACTGTCCTAGTTTGGGATCTTATTGTCCTGCTGGATCTTACTGTTGGTAGTGTCACTGGTACTACTTTATTGTTCAAGGACCACCCAGGGTGCGGGGTTCAAAGGAGTAGAGGAAAAGAAAAAGATTATAGAATGTCTGTCCTCCAGTGTCTGAGCACAAAGAGGTTTTGCTCACCCAGCCACAGCTGGGCAGCAACTCCTGCAGCTCTCTATGGTACCAATGCCCACCTACGTGGCCAGGCTATGTTTGGTCCACAGTGGATTAAGTAAAGGAAGAAACCTGGCAAAGGCATAGCTAGTTAGGCAGAACTTTGAATTCAGCTTGACTCTGCCAGGTATTCACAGCCCTGAGGTAGCAGCTGCACATTCCCTGTCCAGGTTTGAGAGCTGCATTCAGTGGTGGCACTGGGCAGACTGTGCTTTCTCCATCTTGCTCAGAATCAGAACCAAGGTGTCCAGTAAAAATGAAAAGAGACAAAAACCACCATAAACACGGCATACAGTTTTAAACGTGTGTAAGTTGACCATATAAAGCCAAACGGTGAATGTAAAGAAATTGTTTTAGACTTCATAAACCTCAGTACTTGAAATAATCAATAGCTTTGATTTGACATACAATCTGGCTTTATTTGCTACCACCGAATATGCTTTCTGTCTGGAGACTGCTGTGATCATAGATTATGTATAATATCTTCAAGGCAAGCTGTTGTCCTTAACACTCCTATAAGTTCTATAAGCACTGACTTCTATTGAGAGAACTGCTAATTAGCACAATTTTTGAAAAGCCTAATCAGGGCAATTCTAAACTGCTGCATGCAAAAGCAAACTCGTATCTATAGATCACTATGATCATACTGCTGAAATGCACAGCCCTCAGAACACTGCCATGAACATTAATTATTCATGTACCAATAGAGAAGAGCCAGACACATTCAAAATAAGTGCCAGAAAGCTTGTGAATTAAAATTTGAAAAGGGAATTAATTAAAATTCTATAATGAATGTTTGTGAAGCAAATCACTACCTCTTGGCTTTTGTTATTACAGCTACTATTTCTTTTTCATAAATAAGAGTTATGTACCTTTATTGAAACTTCTTTCTGTTTCTGAGTCCACGTTCTAACTCCCTGCTCAGCCTATGGAAACTTGGCAGATGTGTAAACCCAAGGTGCATGACTTTGGAGGATGTGATATACTTTTTTGGCAATCGCTGAGTGGAGGAACATAGTACTTACTGAGCTGCCCTTCAGTCAGAGCTATAATCATGTTGGGTAGAGGGGGTGGATTGGTTCCCTGAGGCTGAGGATGCTCCCTGTGGCTGAGATCCTCCTGTGTTAGCAGGTAGCTGTAGCAGGAATGGCACTCTGCACAGCCCCTAGCTTTCCAAATGATCTTGGGGAAGTTTACGTATTCTGCGATTATTTCCCTTTTCCTCTTAGGTCCAGATATTTTCAAATCCTGACAAGCTTACTAATGACATGAAGAATGCGTGAATCCTTATGGAATGATTTTGTGTGTAAGTGTGTCATCCAGCCCCTCTATGACCCAGAAGCAAACTTCCCGTTTTTCCCTTTCTAACCGTTTTCAAAGTAGATTCGATGAGGGTAACTAAGATAATTTCAAAGTTTTCTGAATCCAAACACTCATGATCTTACCTCTATAACTTCTTTTCATTACAACTCTCATGAAGTATAAGAAGCTCCCCAAAATGTCTTCTGATATCTGGCAAAGGGTGAGGCCTTTCCAGTTAGTGTAAGAATAAATATTTTTATATTACAATGTTAAAGTAGAAGATTTAGAATTAAATTAATTCTAATTATTAGCTTTAGCAAAAATACAAAATCACTATAGGTACCCATCAATGAATGAATGGATGGACTGAAGAATGAACAAGTAATGATTAAGTGTCACAGAACACTACTCAGCTATAAAAAAAGAACAGAATACTGTTATTTGTACAAAAATAGATGGAACTAGGAGGGCATTAAGCAAAATGAATCAGAAACAAAAATATCACATTTCCATGTGGAAGCTACATTAAAAGTATCTTTTAAATAGACTAGCAGTTGCATAAGCCAAGGAGTGAGAGGCAGATGGATAAAGATATGCATGTCTTCTGCATGTCAACCACTGGACTCCTTAAAATTGGGCAATTAATATATTTTCAACAAAAATAAATTTTGAAAAATTAAAAATGAATAAACTCTTGAACTTTTCTGTGAGTAATGTGTTGGAGCTTGTGCGTTTTCTTTGTTTGTTTGTTTTTCTGATGTCTGTGAAGGAAGAATGAATTTTTTATCATTTTAGACTTGGCACTCTGCAATCCCAGGTAGTTATTGTTTCTGCAAAATGTAGCAAAAAGAGATACTGACCTCTCGCCAGTGCAAATGTGTACAGAAATATGGTTGAAGTAATTTGTGATGTTTTCTGTATTTTTGCTTGATGTGCACAAAGGCATAAGGCATTCTTCTTGTTATAGGTAAGGTCTACTTCTTCCTGCTCCTTCCCATTACAGTGAGACAGAAACCACAAATTCTGTTTGTCTTGAGTCACAAAGCTTCTGTGGGTTAAACAGCCAAGTCTTCCACCCATGGCACTTCAGATGGAATCCTGTTAGACTTTATGAGGTTATCTTTGCCTGCAGAAATTTTCATTAGTTATGAAGCATGTTCTTCCTAACATTCTGCAGTTGGGAGACAGCTGGGAGGCGTTGTGTTCTGGGCTACAGCTGTCTGATAGAATTCTTCAGACACAATAGAGTAAAGGAGAAATCACTCAGTTTATGTAATTTCTCCCTCCTCAACAAAACATTTTATCTCCCCCAAATTATAGACATGAGTGAAGATGCATAGGAGCCTGTTGCCCTAAGAGTCTGCGCCGGGATTACTTTGCCTCATTGACGAAGCACACTCGCCAGGAAACACAGAAGTTAAATCATCATAATCAAATCAGCGTTTCAACTCCAGTCCCTCTCATCTAATTCTAATTTATCATAAACAGTGTGATTAGGAAGTGATGAGTGACTCTCATACCCTTTACCGTGATGGTACCTAATTTGTATTCCATGGAAAGATAGTCTCGGAAGCCAATAACATATTCAAATTGTGATTTGAATTTTCTAAATAAATATTTATCCAGATGATGCATATTAATAATTCAGTGCCCCACAGTCTCAAGGTGTTCGTGCTTCAGTGGAGAATTGGCCCACATTAAAATGATACATTATTGGTTCTCTAGATCCAAGAGCTTTCATGGAGGCTTGGCAGACTGGTTTCTTACCCTTGCAGGTTTGGAGTATTGAAGGGCAAACAAAGACCTTAAGACCCAATAAATAATAATAGAGCAGAGAAGAACTGTGTAGTAGCAAAGAGAAGAGCTTTTAATCCAGGTATTGAGGAAAAGAAAGGGGACTCCCTAAGTTAAGATCATTCTAATGGCAGCGATGTATCCTTTTCATTCACCCCACCTTGAAATCTTCATGGAAATTTGAATGTCTATATCCTATACAGCACTCAAGTTCAGTGGAGCTGATCTTAAGTGAAACTTATGTACTTACTTACATTAATCTAGAGTTAGCTAAAATTATTTTAGACAAAGTCAACCCTCCATTAAAAAAAAAGAAAGCAAAGACTCAGACACAGAGAGACTGGCACTTTGAAGGCATAATGGAATGTGAAAACACAATTGGATCTGGAGTAGACCCAAAGCACTTGTGTTAAAAGGTTGTTCTTTGGTTTGATGATATTGGACTTGTGAGACTCTTTAGAAGTAAGATTCAACAGAAGGAAGTTGGGGATGTGCTCTTGAAGACAATACTGGGACCCTGACCTCCTCTTGTCTCCCCTTTTCTTTCCTGGGTACTGTGATGTAACAAACCTTCTTATCTACACGTCCCGGTAATGATATACTGTGCTGCCTCAGGCTCAAAGCAACAAGAGAAGGTAACCATTTTGAATGGAAACCTCCGAAGTTATAGATCACAGTAACTAAGCTGGATGTGTCCAGGTTTTTAGTACAGTAACATAAGACACAAGAAATGCTGTGACACGGTGCTTTGTGCTTTGTGCTTTGTGCGACATCAGGTGCTTCATCTGTGATCCGGGGCTGACTGGGAGTTGTGCTTACTAGAAAATGTCTAAGCCCTATAGTCTTTAGATTTATCCATAATCCAGTAAAACATGCTGTTCTCTACTAAGTATATTTATTATTATTATTATTATTATTATTATTATTATTATTATTAGTGGTGGTGGTGGTGTGTGTGTATGTATGTGTTATGTTTGTGATGTATGTGTGTGTGGTATGTGATGTACATATTATGGTGTGTGTGTGTGTGTGTCTGTGTGTGTGTATATGTGGTGTATGTGTGAGAGCAGCACATGTGGAGATCTTAGAATAACTCCAAGAAGGTGGCTCTCCCTTTCCACTGTGGATTCTAGGGACCAAACTCAAGAAACCAACCTTGATCTTCCAGGAGACATTTCACAGTACTATTCTCCTTTGGAGACAGGCTCTCACCATGTTACCCTGGTAGCCTTGGACTCATGCTCATTCTGCCTCAAGCCCCCGAGTAGCTGGGATCATAGGGGTTTGATAAATGTTCACATCTATCATGTCTGTAGGGAATGTCTATTATCCTTGCTTTTATGTTTTCTTAAATCTGTATCACATATAAACCCTAGGCACAGTCTTCAAAATTCAATAAGAAACAACTCCAAGGATTTTGACTGAAATGGCATGGAATTGACAGATAGAAGAACTGGCAGAGTCTAGTTTATTGTCCTCACTACAAATATCCTACCCACAGAATGATGCCAGCATCTCTTTTCCACTCATCCTGATGTGGTCTGAATATAAAATACTTTTATAGGCACATGTGTTTGAGACTAGGTACCCAGCATGTGGAGCTGTTTTGGTAAGTTCTAGAAATGTGAGGAGTTGAAGTCTAACTGAAGGAAGGAGGCCACTAGAAACAGGTCCCTGAGGGTATATTATCCTTGACCACTTCCTGTCTTCTCTCCACTTCCTGTCAGTAAGTAGTGAGGAAGGTCCTTTGCCACACGCTCCCTTCTACTTGTGAGATTTTGCCCATGCATAGTGGGTCACGCAATAAGGTGTTTTGGTCACTCTGATACTAAAGTAAATAACACTATTGAATTTTTATGTGCTTGTATTGCTCCATAAGTATCAAGCACATATGGAGTGGCTTATTATTTATTTGAAGTCTTTTGTTGGGGGTGAGAGGAATGATGGGGATGGAAGCCAGGAAATTCTGAATACAAAGCAAGGACACTCATCTCTCTTATGGCCCTTAGGTGGTTTGGGGTGTTTATTTGCATACACATTAAGATTCCTAATATGTGTTGCTGACATATAGCACTGCACTAACTTTGTTACACGGATTGTATACACTGCCTATTTGATCAAAGTTTCTTGTTAGTTTAAAAGGTCTTTGCATTAACAATCCCATCATTTATAAATGACAATAGTTTAGTTTCTGCTTTTCCAATTATTGTATCTTCTTTATACTACCTTGTGGGTCACACTGGTTGAGATTTTTCAGTATGATAGTGAGTAGCCATCCTGACAGACAGGCTTATCCACTGCTAGCTTTAAAGGAAGTCATCTAACTGCAGACCATAAAGTATGTAAACTAATGCAAAATGATCTGAAGTCATGAAGGTAATCTATTAACCTAAAATTCCCCCTCTATCAGTAGTTTCCTAAATGTTTTAACAATGTGAAATACAGGATAGTTCTGAACTCTTTTTTTCATATTTTTTGTTATTATTAATTACACTTTATTCATTTTGTACCCCCCATAAGCCCCTCCCTCCTCCCCTCCCGATCCCACCCTTCCTCCCCTTTCTGCATGCATGCCCCTCCCCAATTCCACTGATAGGGGAGGTCTTCCTCTCCTTCTTTCTGATCTTAGACTATCAGTTCTCATCAGAAGTGGCTGCATTGTCATCTTCTGTGGCCTGGTAAGGCTGCTCCCCCTTCAGGGGGAGGTGATCAAAGAGCAGGCCAATTAGATTATGTCAGAGGCAGTCCCTCTTCCCATTACTATGTAACCCACTTGGACACTGAACTGCCATGGGCTACACCTGTGCAGGGGTTCCAGGTCATCTCCACGAATAGTCCTTGGTTGGAGTATGAATCTCTGGGAAGTTCCCAGGAAACAACCTAGGAACCTGCTACAGAGGGTCTCTGAAAGCCAGAAGAAGAAAACAGGAAACAACCTTGGAACCTGCCACAGAGGGCCTCTGAAAGCCTCTGCCCTGCAGACTATCAAAGCAGATGCTGAGCCTGATGGCCAACTGACGGGCAGAGTGAATAAAATTTTATATAAGAAGTGGGAAATAGCAAGAACTGGAGAGAACAGGAACTCCACAAGGAAAGCAACAGAACAAGAAAATTTGAACACAGGGAACTTCCCAGAGTTCTGAACTCTTAATAGCTAAAGATAATTTTGAACTCCTGTCCCCTCTGCCTGCACTACCCAAATGGCATTATGGGTGTGTACCACCACACTTGATTTAGGAAGTGCTGGAGATCCAAGCCAGTGTGTGTGTTACGTTGTTAGGTAAGTTCTCTAGCAATTATGAAGTGTGCCCCGCTCTTGAGTTTGATTTTAGAATAAGTCTTCTTGAAGCAGCCTTCAGAGCATGCTCAGGGCAGAGTGAAAGAAGCCAGCTCTTTTTTGGTTCTACTTGGCTGTCAGCTCTACCCACCATAGCAGGCTAACCAACCTGCTTAGTTAGAGCTCTTTGCTCTCCACTGGCTTCTGGGGAACACATGGGCATGCCTATGCTTTGTTGATGGCTTCGTCCCGCAGCAGTTGGTAGAGACCACTGAAGAATTGAAGCACATTATTAATACTTTGTTGAGATATGTCCTAGAAACTTCACTTATTTTTTTCCTCAAGGCAAATTATGTTTATGTTAAGTAGACTTCATTTAAAAAGCTAATTAGATAGATAATAAATTTGACTGAAAGTTTTATTTATTAACATATTTATATTTGCTGTTAATAAAATAATCCCTAATATATGATTGTCTTCTGAGAGACACCTATTTTCTTCTTGATAAAACAAAACTATTGTTATATTTTCAATCAAGTTCACCCTTATTTTAATATTGTCTTTTACTGTTCATCAAGGTGGTACTATTAAAATAGAAATGAGACTTCACTATGTGTGTTAGTATTTTCTTTTCTCAACTCAATGAAAACTAAGATCACCTAGAAGAATGGAACTTTAACTGAGGAATTGCCTCCAACAGACTGGCCAGTGTTTTGTAGCTTAATGGTTGATGTGGAAAAGCCAAGTGCCACTTCTAGACTAGCGTTCCTGGGCTGTAGAAGAAAGCAAGCCAAGCAAGCCATGGGGAGCAAAGCCATTCATCCATGATCCCTGCCTCAGCACTTGACAGCTTCCTGTCTTTACTTTCCTCTCTGATGGACTGTGTAAGCCACATGAACCTTTTCCTCCATGAAGGTGTTTACTGAGTTCATCACAGCAACAGAAATCAGACGAGAAATCTCAAAAACTTTGATTTGCTCAGTGCCCACTTTTCAGAGCTTTTTTTTTTCATTTCTGAAATGAAAATAATTTATTTCCTTTAAATGCTGTTCTTTACCATTGCAAATGTCTCTTGAGTTTAATTAGCATCCTCAACTACTTTATGACCGCAGGACCACAAATGTCATCTGAAAATGTAAAACCTTTATCCTTTAACTTCACTTTGCTTTCACGCATAGTGTTGCTCTAAAATCATGGCAGTGATATTTATTAGCTGTCTTTGCAAAACTGTGGGTAATACATCTTTCACATTTCATTGAGAAGAAAGGAAACCGAATCCCACTAGCATCTCCATTATTAGTTCCTCGTCTTCATTTCTTCCTGCGGAGATTTCTTTTCTTTCCTTTTTCTTTTTCTTTTTTCTTTTTTCTTTTTCTTGCTATTAGATGGTGTGCTTGCATGGTTTTTACATTTTACAGTGGCAGGCTGAAGAAGCAATATCTTATTTTTAGGTTGGAGAATTAAGTCCTACATTGGATGGTATGGCTCATGTGATCTCCCAGCCAGTCTGGCTCACATTGAAGATAGTATAGTGATTTTTGACAGGGAAGAGGGTCTTTATTTTCAGCAAGGACATGTTTTCACTTTGCTCCAGTGGATAACAATAAACAGTGACTCTGTAACACCCCGTATTCCCTTGGATTCTATCAGTTCTATAGAGTACATACCACAGTTTTACACTGGGTTCACTTCTAGGAACCCATCCACAGCCTAAATGTGGGCACCTCTTTACAGAGCACTGTGTGTGAATCAACCTGGCAGGAAACTCCTTATTTCTCAAATTAAATCAAATTCTTATTTTTTTTTCCTAAGCGTAGGGAGGCTTCTAAACTTCAAATGGTTGCTCCTATTATCCAAAACTCTCTTAAATATAGAAATAACCATCAGGTCATTTAATTTATCCAAAGTGTTCCACATGATCCTGTCTCAGAGTGCACATTCTGACCTTTTGTCTGAGGAATACACCAGATCTCCATTTGGGGGCATCTCTTGCTCACTACGCTCTGAGTCATGTCTAAGACTGTGCCCCCACACTGCATAAGCCAGATGTCTACTTTTGCCATGGAATATGGAATTATTTCATTTGAATTCAGGGAGGCACAGCCAATAAGAGTCTATTAACAACAATCCACCTTTCATCTGTGACCCACAATTTTTCTGTCTCTGACTCAAAGTTTAATTTTCCTCTCCAGCTACTTTGAACAAGATGGGTTTTGTCAAAAGCTCATTTCCTTGCTTCTATCTTTGGCTGTGTGTGCAGGAGTCTCTCTGTCTGAAAGGAACTTCCCTTCCTTCACTGTTCATTTGTGTAAACATGTACTCTTCCTTCAAAAACTCTTATCAAATTCCATTTATGAAGCTTTCTCTAAATATCTCATTGTAAACACACACACTCTACTTTCTCACACACACACTACTCTCTTTCACATACCCGTACACATGCTAAGTTTATTATTATTATTATTATTATTATTATTAATTACAATTTATTCACTTTGCATCCCAGCTGTAGTCCCCTCCCTCTTCTCCTCCCAATCTCACCCTGTCTCCCCTTTCTCCCCCTTCTTCCCTCTCCTAGTCCACTGATAGGGGAGGTCCTCTTCCCCTTCTGTCTGACCCTTGCCTAACAGGTCTCATCACAACTGTCTGGGTTCTCTTACTCTGTGGTCTAGTAAGGCCACCTCGCCAGGGTGATCAAAGAGCTGACAACAGAGTTCATGCCAGAGACTACCCCTGTTCCCTTTACTAGAGAACCCCCATGGAAACAGAGTTACCCATGAGTTACATCTGAGCAGGAGCCTATGTCCTCTCCATGCATGGTCCTTGGTTGATTCATCAGTCTCTGCAGGTGCCCTGGGCCCAGATACTTTGGCTCTATTGGTCTCCTCTTGGAGATCCTGTGCCCTCCAGGTCTTTCTATCTTCCCCCTTCTTCCATAAGTTTCCTTGCACTCTGCCCAAAGTTTGGCTATGAGTCTCAGCAACAAGCAGCACAGCTATGATTGCTGCCTGAGGGAGGCTTCAGGAAGAAGTTTCCTGTAGATCTCACTTAACCAATAAACAGACATTACAGAATGCCCTGAGTGATCTTCTGAACAGTCTCTCACTTTTTTTTAAAGTTCGTTTAAACTAAGACAACATTTTTATTTTGGAAACAAACCATGAGGTAAAACCAATTTATAAAATTATTCAAGTTGATATTTTATTATCTTTTTTTTTTTCTGATAATGTAAAAGTTAAATTTTTTCTTAAGATGTTTCAAATTATTTAACAGAATATGTCCAGGGGCTTGAGAAAGAGGAAGTATAGTTTTCAAATTCCATACCAGCAATATTGGGAAACATGTGCACGAAAAAACTCTTATGAGCATTCCTAGAATTGATTCTTTTCCCCTATTGCACCCGCTACAACATAACAGAAAAAAAAGCTTGGGTGGAGTTGAGAACTCTTTTCAAATGTTAAACAATCACTGGAAATCCTGAAAATGTATCCTCCTCCATCCAGTGGGAAAAACACTTTAATGTTTTTTTTTTTAACCCTAAGAATTGTTTAGCAAGAGATTTACTCAGAAGTTTCTATTTTTGACAGAAAGTTCAGTTTTTACTGCCTGAAATATAATGCCATCTGTGTTTACTTTTCCCTTCCAAAACACAATCCCTTTTCCCCTGTGCTTATAACAAGTACATGGTTCTGATAACCCGGATCAGAAAGCTATAAATCTCATTTTTGATTCTAAGCCACGGAGAGTGTATCTTCAAAATAAAAATTTTAAGATATTCTGGTTAATAGTTATGTCCATGATATTTATTTGCCGTTGAGGGGGTGTGGGGAGTTAAGAAATTGGGCACAATGCACACTGAAATGTAGTGAGTACGCAGATAAAGGTGTCAGGGGTTCAGGACCAAAGGATCCCAAACTCACTCATACCCACCACTGCTTCCGCTCACACACCTACTGTTCCAGTAGGACGGCTGTCAGAATCATTAAGAAATGTAATTATTAATCAAAAGCTCTTCGTTATCTTATGTTTGGTGAAATGATCTATAACCATAAAAAGTCATTATAGATTTATATTTGAGCTATCACATTCCTGTAAAAGAATTATGCTGATAGGCAATGAGTCGCTTTCCTACTGCATCCTCCATAAGAGGAAACTCAGGAAATTTACTTCATGTGTATTTCAATGAATATTTAACTCCCACTTAAAATTGACAATCTTTCATTCTAAAAATTTTATTGTCTTCAAGAGTATACCAAATCATATTTTTGGGGAGTGAGGTCTGTAGTCAAACAGATCTCTAACATCAAGCCCAGCATGGATTCTAGAAAGTCTCTGTTCTCACAGAGAAGGATTTTGTTGCCAGGCATCTTAATGGACGTGTTCCTGGAGCAGTTGGGCCTGCTGGAGCAAGCCTAATACTTCCTGTTTCCTTTTGTGCCTTCAGAAGGCAGAAGTTAAACCACAGCTACATGGGGGATGGAAAGTTTCCATCCATCGGAGTGCACATCGGTGTGGAGAAGGAAGCAGAAGAGGACAGAGGCTGGACCACTGCTCATAGTTGCACCACTGGAGAATCTGACACAGCCCACTCGTGCTTTTCACTTCTCAAATCTATAGGAAGAGGAGCTGCAAGCCCATACTTATGTGGATTTAGGAGAACTACAAAAATAATTTTCTAGGCTTTCAACCTAAAGGCAGATGTCATCTCCATTGTCCTTTGTTCAGAAGCAGCAATAAAATACGTTCTTACTCCCATATGGGGCCTACTTAACACAGTCTGCATGTCCATGTGTAGGGCGGGACTAAATACTACTCACACCTGCCTTCACTTAGGTTCTAAATTAATTCTCTGAGTTGTCTTATATGCATCATGTAAATAACTGAGACTTCATATTACAATTGTTTTATTTATTTATAACTTCTCATTTTCCTTAGCTTGTGGGTGTAATAGACAATTTAGGGAACAGTTGGTAAAATAAGCTGACCATAATTAAATAACAAATGTTAGTTTATACATCCTTCAACACAGGATACAAAAGCATATCATGAAAGAGTTATCAATAATATGACTACTTAATGTTTTACTACAATACACACAAGAAACAAAGAAAAGATCCTTTTAAAACTCCCTCTAATAAAGAAAAAAATATTAATTTACATATTTGTCTAGGAATATTATATACAAGGTATTGATGAGTGTTTAAAACTCTAGTAAAAATTTTAAATCAATAAGCAATCTTATGCTTGTGTGTGTATGCATGTGTGTGATGAAGTCTCATGCACTAGCCCAGACTGGACTGGAAATAATTGTTACCCAGGCTGGCTTTAAACTCTTGGCAATCTCTCTGGCTCAGCCTCCTACTGCTGGAATTACAGGCATGAGCCATCTCCTGCACCAATTCTCTAGTCTGTTTCTTGAAAGAGTAACTGGATCAAAGGAAGAGCACTGCCAACTTTGACCATTACTCACGAGAGAATGTTCCCGATATAGGCGTAGTAGGAGCAGCAGTAGGGTGTACTTCCATCGCAGCAGTAAGATCTGCAGTCTTTGCCACACTGAGCAAAGCAATTTTCTACAATGTAAAAATAAGAGCAGTTGAAGTTGCAAAATCACAGCTTAAGAAAAAAAATATTCTGTTCATGTCTAAATCAACCAACCAGTTTTCAGGATGTTCATTTTCACATCCTAAATCCCAAAACGCTTCTAAGGGTTTAAATTGGCCTTTCTCCCAAGTTAGACTCTAAGCTGGTGGACAGAAGCCATTCTTGCCAAGTCTTCTGCTCTGAACACTGCAGCTGAGGTTGGCTTTGGGTGAAAAGATTATGATGGATGGAATGTGTCAGCTCACCAGACAATAAAGTTACCAATGGAGTTCTTATAATAGCTTTTATACAACAAAATTTCCTGACTTATGTTGTTATTTTTTACCACCATAATTGTAGGTTCTATACATAAAATTATATAATTGAGTCTGCATACTGTCAATCTACAAGGCTTGGAAGATAAATAACTTGTAAATTGACAGTTAACATCATAATAAAGAATCAATAAACTATAAAACAGCACAATGTGAAAAAGAAAATTTTTGATTAAAAGATATGTTGGACTTAATATGGTCACATTGCTTTTCTCTATGTGTTTTTCAATAAGAAAATTTATACAAAAATATTTAATAAGAATCACACTGACCTTAAGCAACTTCTTATTCTACCTAAATAATTTATTTTGCAGTATAGGGTTATCATTGAGCTTTAACAAGCAGAATATGGTGGATGTGTTTCAGGTGCATATTTAAAATGCACTATAGTCCTACAATTTATATTCTAAATTGAAGAAATTCAAAATAAGCCATTTCCAACTCAGCTTTGGAAAGTAATGGGAATTGTAAGCTGTAAATTATATGAAGTTTTTGTTTCCTATTAAAGTTAAAATATTGAAGGTACAAGGTGTTGTGCTTATGGACACATGTTCTTTTAGTGCTTTCTCTATAAGGGGACCTTATGGAGCTTTTAAATCAGGTCTTCCTACGATGTGATCCCAACAGAGCACAGTCTCTAGCATTTTGTTGATTAATGTGGGTTTTGTAGAACAAGTGAGAAAGGTCATATTTTCTTCCTCCTCATTTTATTTCTATATCACAGATAAACAAAATGAACTTTAGAAGTTTCTACTTGACTGGAGAGGGAAATTATTTTTGTTATTCTACTTAAATCAACATGAGAAACACAATCAATCATAAAGCTCTAAGAGAGAAGCTGCCACACTGACAATAGTATTCTAAAAATACATATTTTTGGTTTACTCATTTGTTTGGTAGATACGCCTTTCTGTAGCCCAAAGTGGTTTATGAATGCTGAAGCTGACCTTTAACTCCAGATCTCGTGACTTTACCTTCTAAACATTCCTCCCAGCTAGGACATCAAATTTTAGGCTTCTTATTCTTCTGTTTTCCTATTTTTCCAGCTCGATTTTTTGCTGCTCAGTTGATTCAAATATTTAGACCAGTCAGCTATCTCCAGAGCTTATCAGGGATGTGCTGCTGTTTGGTTCTTAAAAGCTACTGAGAGTCTGGAGTGGTGGTGCATGCCTTTAATCCCAGCACTCAGGAAAGTAGGTGGATCACCGTGAGTTCTTTGAGGCCATCATGGTCTACAAAAGAGCAATCAGGACAGCCAAGGCTACACAGAGAAATCCTGTCTTGAAAACAAAACAAAACAAAGAAAGAAAGAAGGAAGGAAGGAAAGAAGAAGGAAAGCTATGGAGATCATGAAGACCCCAGGACTTGTGGTGCTGGCAGGAACAGTGACTTCCAATTGGGCTTCCCAGGAATTCAATGATTCAACTGCCCCATTGCACTCATTACTGTTACTGCTGACATGAGGACACGGTGTTATCAAAATAATGTGAACCAACTTGCAGGAAACCAAGCCTCAAATTTTCTAGCCAAGAAGCTGGATAATTCCGGCAGCAAACATCCATGCCCTGTCACGCACTATTCATTACTTTTATGGCATTTTCTAGCACTGTTGCCTAATTCCCAGAATTAAACAACGGAAAAGGGTGAATTTAGCAGCTTGACAAATGTACTCACAATCATAGCACTTCCTAACCGAAGCCTCAATCAGACCACCAAAGCTTATTGTACTATCACAGTTTTGGGGCTTTTTTTTTTTTTTCATGTCATGAGAATACAATGCAGATCATCATTCGGACTACATAGGACTGTTTGTCCTTCATGAAATAATGGGACAGTCCAGTTGCTCTCTGAAGATAAAATAGCATCACTTCTAACATACAAATTAATATTCCTGACAGTGAGTTCAAACTGTCTTCAAGTGCTTTTTCATGAGACCTGCGATCTGGAAGGTTCCCCTAGCACACTTGCCGCCCCCACCCCTGCTCCCACCTTTAAGAATGTGTAGTACAGGATAGTGCTATCTGGCTTGAAGCCCTTGCTTAGAATTGGCTTCTGCCAGATCTAGCTGAGTCTAAGAGGAAGGAAAAGGAGGGGCAGAAGGTACAGGCACCGGAAGGTAAAGCCTTGGTAGAATCCTGTCTTTGTAGCCTGCAGTGGGAGTTGGACAGTAACCTAACCACTTCATCTGGAGCTCCTTCCAAAAATTACTACATAAAAAACACAATGTGTTAAGCATAGAAAAATTTACTATTTGCTTAACCAAACAGAACACTAACATAAGTGTGTTCGCTTTGTGCAATAAAGCTAGGGAAAAGCCACTGTAAGGCAATGTATCCACTTACGGGCTTTCTGTGTTGTGAAACCAGGAGTTCTTTTAGTAATGTGTTTAGGCATTTAATCACAATTCATGTCTTCAGTTACACCTTCATTCCAATCAAACTGAAATCCATTTCTGGGATTACCCATCTTTCTATGCAGCTTGTCTTAATACTATATCCTTAATACTATATCGTAATATTTTCTTCTTCCAGGGCTTTCCTAGTCTCTAAGTGTTCTGTTCTCCCATGTTTTCCTCATTCAGATTTCCTTAAGTGCATATTGATAGAGCTCTTCTGTAGTCCAATAACCTTGCCTGCCTGTGAGGCTATTTTTCTGAACATAAGCATTACCCAAAGGGTGATTACCCAAAGGGGCTTACTCCCTTGAAATAATAACATATCCCCTCTTCTTTGATAACTCTAGTACAAGATTGTTCCTGTCCTGTGATATGTGCTTTCCCAAATTAAACTTATCTCTGGTTCACCTTATCACCCACCGAAAACTCAGCATGGCCTCTGCTCTAGTTGCCAGGTATAAATATGGCAACAGCCTCTGAAACATGAGGTTCAGAAATTTTCACCAAGGAACTCATCAACTCAACATTTTTTACACAAACAAGCAAGCCAGCCTAGTGTTGGCTTGCAACTACTTAGTAGCTTGTTAGATAGGAATTTGGAGAAGAAAACTTTGAAGTGAAAATACCTATAGAAACCACTCCACTAACTCCTGCCACTGATGCTGGTTTCCTGAACACTGGAGAACTGTGCATGTAGCCTTAGGATGGGAAAAGGACAAGAGCAGGCCTGAGAAGTCAACACCTTCCCACCTACTGCAGTGAAGAAGTACAGAACAAGGAAACTGTGGCTCCACAAAGTTACTGAGTCAATGCAACAATGCCACTAAAGCCTCATTTACTTCTTGCTGTTTTCTTGTGTTTGTGTTACTTTGCTAAGCTGAAGAGTGGGAAGAATCATCATTGCTTTCAAGAAAAGAGAAGATGTTGATGTAAGATAAACAGGAATATAGCTGATACTTAGTGCCTCCAAATGGGAAAACTGTGTACAGTCTAAACAGCAGGAATGAGGCGATCGCTAGAACGGGAATTATCTTCATCAGCTAAGAAGTACTTGTTTTATTAATTTCTATGTTAGAAAGTCAGCATTTCCCCATATTATCTTTAATATAATAACTTTTAGACTTACTATTTTTTTAAATAGGCTTATTTTTGAGACAGGGTCTCATATATTACAGGGTGGGGGAGGGGCTCTCAAACTAACCACATAACTGACAGTGAAGGTTCTGATTCTCCTGCCTCCACCTCAACACTGCTGGGCTTACAGATGTGAGTCACAACAGCTGGTTAATGCATTGCAGGGGATTAAACCCAAGCCTTTATGTTTGCTTATGTTAAGCAAGTACTTGACCAACTGTGCTCAACCCCAGGCCTTAGTCTGCATATTAATAGATTAAATTTTTCTACTAGTGAGGACTCCTTTCTGGAAGAGCACGGTGAGGAATTTGTTTTGATGCAAAGATGCAATTCAGTTTTTTTTGCTGTAACTGACAAGGCTGAAGAACATCTTCATTTCAGATCCAGTATTTTGGCAAGTGTGGAGAAGTGAACAGCTCTGCGGACTCCTAGGTCGGCTTGTGATTCATTGTCATAGAAAGTTAGAAACACAAGATGTTTTAAGGCTGCTGCTGCCTGTGAACAGGAGAGTGCGTGTAATTAACTTTATACTTGAATAAGCAGTGAAAGGCCATATGAGGCTCCCTATCAATCACAGAACAAGAAAACCACTCTACTTCATTAATTATTAGCATTTGCCGCTAAGAATAATTATAAAGAAGAAAATGAGGCGCCTTTCACAAACAGACGCTTAATCACGTTTTAAAAAGAAAGTAAGTTGTATGGCTCCTGCTGAAATCCTAACTTGCCTAAACTCTATAGCTCAGAGCACATGATTATTGTTCAGCCTATTTTGTGGATCTTCTTAAATATATGGGGACAGGTCTAACGTAACCGACTCTAAACGAGGAAAGACTGGGTTATTCAGAACGTGAGCAGTCGGAGATAAATGTACAAGTCACTAATGCGTTTATTTCGAATAACTTCACCTTTACGTTCCAAGTATTTTAAAGAGTCTCTGCCAGCGCCCTACCTGAGTTCACTGAAGTCTTGAATGTGTTTTTACACTAGCCAGATCAAAATTCCGTTTAATGCAGTTTCTGAGTTGTTTTGCAAACAAAGGAAGAAGAAGAAGAAGAGGAAGAAGAAGAAGAAGAAGAAGAAGAAGAAGAAGAAGAAGAAGAAGAAGAAGAAGAGAGCACATCAGTAATGTTAAATAAAGGAGAGGATAAGTGTTCCAGCCGTGGTGTCTGTGTTGCCTCCTAAGGGAATCGCTACCCTTCCACATTCCTGCTTTGATCCCACGCCCCTGGACCGTCTGTGCCTGTTCCCACTATCACTGACCTGCGTAGACAAACAGCAGGACTAACTTCGGAAGCAGGACCCCTGGACGCCGGGGCAGCCTCAGCGCGTCCATCCAAGCCGGTGGCCCCAGACGGGTCGACCTGGCCGAGGCTGGAGTGACGGGAGAGCCAGGAACCCCGGCAGCGATGCGAAGGATACAGAGAGGTCAGATGAACAGAGCTGTGCTCCCGGGAACACAGTCCAGAGCGGCCCTAGTCATGACCCCAGCCAGAGCCCTGGACTGCGGAAAGCCGGGCCCCGCTGGTGGTCCTAAGCCTGGCTGAGCTCCGGCAGGGGCTCTTTGTCCCGCCCAAAGGTGCTCTGAACTGACAAGGGGGGGGGGGGGGGGGGGGGGCCGCCCCGGGGGGCTGGGCCGCCGGGGGGGGGGGGGGGGGGGAAGGCGGCCTCTCCGGCGTGCTTGGCCACCCAGGCTCACATTTCAGCTGCAAGGGTGTCACCAACGTGGGATGGGGGTGGGGAGGAGGTGACAGACTCCTCCCCACTTTTCTGTGTTCCTCTGTTGAATGACAAGGTGCTTGGGCTCTGTCTGGAAGGAACTTCTGTTTGGCTTTTGGCAACTCCTGGTGTGTTCCCTCTGGATCACAACACCCCCACCTCGCCCTCAAACAATGGATGCACGCAGACTTTAGCTTCTGTCCAAACAAATGAAGATGGGAGTTTTCAGATTTAAGGACAGTGACGGCAGCTCTGAGTGCGAAACGACAGGGGATCTCTGCTGAAAGCTGGTAAAATCTATAGTCATCAAATACTTGAAGCATTTCAAGCAAATTCGGGGAAAACAAAATGAAACAAGAGGTTTCTGGCCATCTTGATTGCTCTGGAGTTACTGTCCTATGCAATTAGATAAGATACAGAAAAAAATTATAAAAATTGGAAACGAAAATATTAGCAAATAAGGTGTTCCTATATGTGGAAAATCAATCAATCAATCAATACTGAAGCTATTTTCTAAATAAAAAATCAATAATTTTTTCTTTGTAAATGAAAATCAGAAAGTGTTCAATACTATGCAGAAAGAGAATCAAAGAGGAAAAAAAAAAAAGAAAAGCCAGTAAAAATAATGTGCTTCCCTCAAATTATTCTGCAAATTTAAGGATAAAATAGATCTTAATATAATTAGATATAAATAGATCTAATATGATTGCCAACCTAAAGCTTTTCAGGTAAATTGGATTCTAAAGTTTGTAGAGAAAGTGCATAAATAAGGGCAGCAAGACAGCTAACAAAAACCTGGAGATATTTACAGACAACTCATTATGTGTGTTAACACCATTTTCCTTTCTTTTTTTTAATATTAAATTGATTGGAAGATATTACTTGTGAAGTATGAAACCAAATAATAAAAATACGTTTTTTTGTTTTTTTAAGGAAGCAACACACATTTCAAAAGCTAAATATCACTGCACTTTAATTTAGTCCATCTTTTTGAAGAATTTCTCTATATCTACGTGGACCAAAGACCATAGGACCTGAATATACAGTACCTCTAACTATATTTAATATCTGAGGAAGACCCAGCCATCCACTGCGCAGAAGGAAGCCTCATCAATTCCACCCTCAGCTATAGCCAAACAGAGTGAACTTTAGTGATATCGTTCAAATATATTCTAATTTGAAAAAAAAAAAATAACCCCAACGTTTTAACACATTTACTTTATTTACGTCAGGGTTGCCATGGGCAGATGTGCAGGCCGAGGACAAGGTTCTCTTCTTCCACCATGCAGCTCTTAGAGAACAAACTGAAGTTGTCAGGCTCTGGCTCTTCACCTACACTCTGCCTGCTGAGCCCTCTGCTCTGATTTTAGACAGTATTTCTAGCTGACTCTAGTCTAGTACAGTCTTCATTAGAAGTGTCTTCTTCCCCAGAAGTACTTGCCCCACTAATAAGTTGTTTTTTTTTTGGGGGGGGGGAATTATTTGTTTGTTTTTGCTTTTCTGCTTTCAAGTCTAACACCTGCAATGTTACTCTTATTGTCCTATAGTTTAAAACGTGGTGCTGAGGTTGAGTGTGCCTCCTGATTATCTGCAGGCAGTTAGAACCAGATCAGGTCAGAGGCAGACCCAAGCATCTGCATTTCCAACACATGCCCTACTGGGGATACAGTTGAGTTAGCACCACAGGAGAGCCACACAGTTCAGAACAATACGCCCTAGGCACTATTGCCCCTGCCTCTAACTACTCCTTCAGGGAATAGCCGTGATTTTTTTTTTAATTTTATTTTTTCCTTATCAGTTACATTTTATTAACTCTGTATCCCAGCTGTATCCTGCTCCCTCATTCCCTCCCAATCCCACCCTCCCTCCCTCATCTCCACCCTGCCCCTTTCCAAGTCCACTGATAGGGGGGGACCTCCTCCCCATTCATCTGATTCTGTTTTATCAGGTATCTTCAGGACTGGCTGCAAAGCTCTCCTCTGTGGCCTAACAGGACTGCTCCTCCCTTGGGGGGTGGGGAGGTCAAAGAGCCAGTCATTGAGTTCCTGTTAGAAATAGTCCTTGTTCCCCTTACTATGGGAAACCAATTGGTTACTGAGCTACCAGGAGCTACATCCGAGCAGAGGTTCTAGGTTACATTCATACATGGTCCTTGGTTGCACATCAGTCTCAGAAAAGACCCTGTGCCCAGATATATTTGGTCCTTGTGGAGCTCCTATCCTTTCCTCATCAGACTAACTCCCCTTCTTTCATATGATTCCCTGTACTCTGCCAAAGGTTTGGTTATGAGTCTTTGTGTCTGCTTCGAAAACACTGCTAGTTAGAGTCTTTCAGATGCCTTCAGTAGACTCCTGTCATACGTTCAATGCACATCCCATCTGTCTTTCTAAATGAGGATTGATCATCTTACCCCATGTCTGCTCTCAAGATTATCTTTTTTAGGTATATAGATTTCATTATGTTTATCATATCTTATAAGTCTATAAGTGAGTATATACCGTGTTTGTCTTTCTCCTTCTGGGATATTTCACTCAGAATGATCTTTTCTAGATCCCACCACTTGCCTGCAAATTTCTTGATTTCCTCCTTTTTGATTGCTGAGTAGTATTCCATTGTGTAAAAATACCACAATTTCTGTATCCATTCCTCCGTTGATGGACATCTGGGTTGTTTCCAGGTTCTGGCTATTACAAATAAAGCTGCTATAAACATGGTTGAGCAAGTATCCCTTTTGTGTACTTGAGCAAAGTTTGGGTATATACCTAGCAGTGGTATAGCTGGGTCTTGAGGAAGCACTATTCCTAATTGTCTGAGAAAGCGCCAGATAGATTTCCAAAGTGTACCAGTTTACATTCCCACCAGCAGTGGAAGAGGGTTCCCCTTTCTCCACAACCTCTCCAGCATGTGTTGTCCCTTGAGTTTTTCATCTTGGCCATTCTGATGGGTGTAAGGTGAAATCTCAGGGTCATTTTGATTTGCATTTCCCTGATGGCTAATGATGTTGAGCATTTCTTTTTTTTCTTTTCTTTTTCTTTTCTTTTTTTTTTTTTAGGGAACAATATATTTTATTATTAACTTTTTTTATTTTTTATTAATTACACTTTATTCATTTTGTATCCCCCCATAAGCCCCTCCCTCCTCCCCTCCCGATCCCACCCTTCCTCCCATTTCTGCATGCATGCCACTCCCCAAGTCCACTGATAGGGGAGGTTCTCCTCTCCTTTCTGATCTTAGTCTATCAGTTCTCATCAAAAGTGGCTGCATTGTCCTCTACTGTGGCCTGGTAAGGCTGTTCCCCCCTCAGGGGGAGGTGATCAAAGAGCAGGCCAATCAGATTATGTCAGAGGCAGTCCCTCTTCCCATTACTATGTAACCCACTGGGACACTGAACTACCATGGGCTACATCTGCGCAGGAGTTCTAGGTTATCTCCACGAATAGTCCTTGGTTGGAGTATGAGTCTTTGGGAAGTTCCCTGTGTTCAAATTATCTTGTTCTGTTGCTCTGCTTGTGGAGTTCCTGTCCCCTCCAGCTCTTACTATTTCCCACTTCCTACATAAAATCCCATTCACTCTGCCCGTCAGTTGGCCATCAGGCTCAGCATCTGCTTTGACAGTCTATACTGCAGAGGCTTTCAGAGGCCCTCTGTGGCAGGTTTCAAGGTTGTTTCCTGTTTTCTTCTGGCTTTCAGAGGCCCTCTGTAGCAGGTTCTGAGGTTGTTTCCTATTTTCTTTTTCTTCTGATGTCCTTCCTTTTTGCCTTTCAGGATGGGGATTGAACATTTTAGTTAGGGTCCTCTCTTTTGCTTAGTTTGTTTAGATGTACAGATTTTAGTGGGTTTATTCTATGTTGTATGTTTATATGAGTGAGTATATACCATGCATGTCTTTTTGCTTCTGGGACAACTCACTCAGGATGATCCTTTCCAGGTCCCACCATTTACCTGCAAATTTCATGATTTCCTTATTTTTCATTGCTGAGTAATACTCCATTGTATAGAAGTACCACAGTTTCTGCATGCATTCTTCAGTTGAGGGGCATCTGGGTTGTTTCCAGCTTCTGGCTATTACAAATAAAGCTGCTACAAACATGGTTGAGCAAATGTCCTTTTTGTGTACTTGAGCCTCTTTTGGGTATATGCCTAGGAGTGGTATGGCTGGATATTACACTTTATTCATTTTGTATCCCCCCATAAGCCTCTCCCTCCTCCCCTCTCAGCCCCACCCTCCCCCCTTTCTGCATGCATGCCCCTCCCCAAGTCCACTGATAGGGAGGTCCTCCTGTCCTTCTTTCTGGTCTTAGTCTATCAGTTCTCGTCAGAAGTGGCTGCATTGTCAGGGTTCTAGGTTATCTCCATGGATAGTCCTTGGTTGGAGTATGAGTCTCTGGGAAGTTCCCTGTGTTCAAATTTTCTTGTTCTGTTGCTCTCCTTGTGGAAGTGTTTCTCTGCCACTGGATATTCCTCTGTCGAGAATTCTCTGTTTAGCTCTGTTCCCCAATAATCACAGACTTGTATGGGGTAGAGGGTAGTCTTTTGACCAAATTGGGATGTTTAGCATCCCTATCCTTGTAAGCACTTGTCAGTTCTTTGTAAAATAGACTCTCTCCTAGTTGTGCATTAGAACATGAGCATCTACTCCTGGTACCTAAGTGGCTGGTCTGTTCCTCTCCTTCCTCTCTGTGCTCTGCAGTGTCTGGTAACCTCTGCTCTGTTCTCTATTCCCTTGTGATCAGTTGTTTTTAAATTCCCATGTGAGTAAGGAGAGTGTTGTCTTCGTGGGTCTGACTAACTTCACCTAGTGTAATGCTCTCCAGATTCACTCAGGGTGCTGTGAGTGATAGGATTTCACGTGTTGTGCTGAGCTCGTGCAGTACAGTTTCCTTACCCATGTGTGCACTGATGGGCTTGTAGTCAACTGTGAATTATACTGCGATAAATACTGGAGTCTGAAATGTCAAGAAAACACAGTTTTGAACCCATGACTCTGTTTCTAGCTGCATGTTTCTTTTAGTGAGATGCTCAATCCTGAATGTTATATTCTTAGTATATTGATTTTTATATTTCAAAAAGATTGATGAATAGAACAGAATTAAAATTAGGCTTTGAGAAATTATGGCTTTCTTCATTCAATATGGCCACATAAGCTTTGCTCAAGAAACTATGGAAAGAATTTATGCTTAAACAATGTACCTTTAAATAGTAATTTAGTTTTAAAATTTAAACTAAATTAATTTCTTTAATTAAAAATAAATTCAAATTAAAAAAATAAATTTAGTTTAAAAAGTACATAGGGAAAACTTTATGCAATTTGCTTTGATCCTCAGCAGAGTAAAGAAAAAAGTCTTTTTTTATGTATATCAGATTTTCAAGGTCATTAACAAATCTTATTTTTAACCTCCAGAGTATAAAATTTATCTTCAATAGTAATACATTTAAGGTTTCATTTTATTCATTATTTCATAAAGCAGCAGGAAATAAAACTAATTTATTGCAGCTAAGAAATTATATGTACTTAGAGGATATTTCATGTCCTTTTCGCTGGTGAACTGTTTTATTTGGAGACTTGAAAACTGAATGGCTAACATTATTGTCCATTTGGAGGATGGATGTGTCAATTTTACGACATTTGGAATGTCCATGTCTTGGGGTTTCTATTGCTGAGGTAAAACACCATGACCAAAAGTGACTTAGGGAGCAAAAAGTTTATTTCCACTTACCAGTAAATATCACAGCCTGGGGCTGGAGAGATGGCTCAGTGCTTAAGAACACTGTCTGCTCTTCCAAAGGAACCGGGTTCAATTCCCCGCACCCACATGGCAGCTCACAACTGTCTGTAATGCCCATTCCAAGGAACCTGATACCTTCACACTAATGTACATAAAATAAAGATAAATAAATATTAAAAAAAATTCACAGCCTGTCACGAGAGGACTTCAGGACAGGAGCTCAAGCAGCAGGAACCTGGAGGCAAGAACTGAAACAGAGGCCATGGAGAAGTGCTGTTACTCACTTACTCTCATGGCTTACTCAGCCAGATTTTGCACCCAGGACCACCTGTGCAATTGGTGGCACCACCCAGAGTAAACTGGGCTCTTCCACATTAGTCATCAAGAAAGTGCACCATAGCTTTGTTCACGGGCCAGTCTAGTGGGGTATTTTCTTAACTGAGATTCCCTCTTCCAAACTGGTTCTATCTTGTGTGAAGTTCACATAAAAGTAGCCAGGACAGCCTCCTAGTGGGTGGTGTGTTGTTTGTGCTCCAGGGCAGAATGGCATGGAGAGCATAATGGGATGCCTCTTTGTATTAAAACAAAACACATTTTACTCTGCAGAGATAATCACAAATAAAATATTGCCAGGAGTGAGAGAGCACTCTTTCATTTTATTAGAACAAGTTTCTCAATCTGTATTGTAAAATGTTACACTAATTTAAATTAAAAAAAAAATTGGCATCTATTCTCCCATGGTATTTATTCTTGATCTTGCTTCTGTGAGATATGTGGTCACAGCAGCCCAACCAGAAAGGGAAACAATGTATCTTCACAACATGATGCTGTCACC
Source organism: Psammomys obesus (assembly GCF_907164565.1). Classification (NCBI taxonomy): domain Eukaryota; kingdom Metazoa; phylum Chordata; class Mammalia; order Rodentia; family Muridae; genus Psammomys; species Psammomys obesus. The sequence continues at coordinate 3,353,373 of NW_026592666.1, forward strand.
TGTGCTTCTTGAATGCAAATCCTCCTTTTTCATTTAGAAATATTATTTTATTCACTTAATTTGTGTGTATAAGTTTTCTGCATGGTTATATGTATGTAAATATGCCAGTGGTAAAATCATGATCTCATCTCTCTTTAGTTAATGTTGCATGGTGAGTACGGTGGTTTGAGTAGGAATGCCGTCATAGGCTCATTAGTTTGAATGCTTAGTCACTGAGGGGTGGTGCGGGACATGCAATACTGCTGTAGAAGGCGTGGCCTTGCTAGAGGAAGTATGTCATCGGGGTGGGCTTTGGCGTTTTAAATGATCACGCCAGGCCCAGTGTCACTCTCTTTCTGCTGCCTGATGATCCCGATGTAGAACTCTCAGTAACATGTCTGTCTGCATGTTACCATGCTTCCCTCCATGATATTGATCTCTAAATGTAAACAAGCCACAGAGTTGCTGTGGTTGTGGTACCTTTTCACAGCAACAGAACATTACCAAGAGAGTGAGGTTTTCCCAAATTAGAATACTGCTCACATTCATCAGTTTCAATAGTTACATTGAACTCAGGAGGTTGTTTTTAGCATCCTTTAAATGGCCTTCCCTTTTTTGTGACAACAGTCTTCCTGCATGTCAGTTTTCACTCTCGATCAGTTCTAAAAAGCTTTTTTGTATGTTAGTTGCCCATTCTTCTTAAAAATGGGAATATATCCAAATCCTCCACTAACTGAAACTCTTTCATATTGTCTCTTTGGAATTTGAATATAACTTCTATTCTCCATGAGACTTGCATCATGGATAACTTGGGTTGCATCTGATTTTCTGTCCTCTTGGCAGATCAGACCTGACAACTTAAGCCTCCTTGAAGTTTCCCAGAAGAGCTAATCATTTCCTGGACACGTGTTGTTCCATCTTTTCAGAGCTGTTCTTCCCTCTAATCTCCATCTACAGATAACTCCTCAATTATATTGTTTCTTTTTTTTTTTTTTTCTGAGTTATGTTTGTTAACGCTCCACTATTCTTGAGCAAACATCTTAGAAGTTTAAAAATAACTCCCAGGTAATTCTGATGCCTATGAATTTTTGAGAACTACTGATCTGTAAAATTGGTGTCCAATAAAAATATGTGAACCACATATGTAATTAAATTTTTATAGCTACATTTTAAAAGTAAAATAATTTTATGATGTTTTTTTTGCTTAATGTAATAAACCCAAACATTATAGGTAATATAAATAATCATTTAGGACACATTTAAAATGTCCTTTAGTATAATGTCTTCAAAATCCTCTGTTAATTATGTTTATAATCCATTTCAGTTTTGAATTTTCATCAGAGATATCTAGTCAATATTTAGACTACCTGAGTAGTAGTAAAATAAAGTTGCATACCAAAATAAATTCTAATGTATTTAAGCATTTTCTAGTAGCCAAAGGAATTAGTTTTAGGTTAAAACTTAAATTAATTAAAATGAGATGAAGTACACAATTTTACTCATTAATTACAGTAGGTTTGTTTTATATATGCTGTAGATTTGTTCCTGTTTATTTTTATCAGGACCTGCAAGCATGGTTTGTTTCATTTTGATGTGCAGTAATTTTGGGTTTAAAAGACATGATTCACACAAGAAAAGTTAAACCAAGGAATACAAAACATATTTGCTTCACTGTCTGGGAAAATCAGTTTCAATCTTACCCTCTTGGGAGGAAGAGGTATGTTTGTCTCGGCTTCCAACTTTTGTTACTGCCAAGATAGCTTACCTGATGTCTTCCAGGGATTTTTTTCTAGAAGATAAATTAAAAATAGGACATACATGATAGCAGAGCTGAAGAAGAGAATGACCTTGACTGCATAGCCCTGGATGCCTTAGTTGGCGATCTCTGGAGCTATGCCATTTGGGAACTTGTTCACCCACACTCTTTAAGGGGAGCTGACATGAAAGGGCACATAAAGGGGCACACGTGGGGAGCTACAAGCAGACATTATTGTACCAACTGACCTTTCCTCTCATAGCTTTGTTGACTGGATTAAGTAAGGACATCTTATTTAAATACTCATTTCCTAGCTGCCAAACAATTTTTCTGCTTTGCGTGGTTCTTCACATGAAAAGTCCCCCACAGTTCCAGACATTTGAATGCTTGCTGTCCAGGTGGTAGTTCTGCTTGGAGAGACTCAGGAAGTGTGACCTTGTTGGAGGAAGTGTGCATTGGAGGCTGGCTTTGAGATCTTAAAGACTTGAGCCATTCTCAGTGTTTGCTCTCTGCTTCAACATTGTAGTTCAAGATGTCAATCCTTAGCGTCCTGCTCCAGCCTGCATGCCTGCTGCTTCTCCATCATGTCTGACTCTTCTCCTTCTGGAACTGTAAATGAAATAAACTCTTTCTTTTATTAGTTGTTTGTTCATGATGTTTTTTTTTTTTTCACAGCAATAGAAAACTAACCAATCCACTTGGGGAAGAAGGAAGAGTGCCACGTTTGATTGTAATACAATAGAACTCAAATTAGAAAATACCCGAATAATGATTCATGGTAGAGAAGCAAAATACGCAGGGTATTACATTAGGAGAGAGTGCCCATCTCAAAAAGCTGCTTATTTGTCTAAATTAATGAGAGAAGTTCAAATATGCATAAACGGAATAAGTGAAGTAGATAAGTTAATTTACATGTATGATATATATGTACAAACACATTCATGGATCTATACTTCATTATAGACTTTCTTTATAGAGAATTTTCCTCTAAGTTTACACATATAAACCTTTAAATATGTCCTATAAGAGTCTTTGGAATTTTGAGTCAGATGCAGTTAGATTAGTGATGTTCTTTTCTTCTTATATCCCAGTATAATGTTACTTTTTTTTTTCTTTTCATCCTGTTGTCTTTCATCTCCAAGACATGGCATGAATATACTATGTAGCAATAGATATCATATCACCATTAATTATCTATATAGCACCATCTTTATTTCCTTATATTTGATTACTGTTTCCTATTAATTAGTTCCTATATGAAAATAGAACTATAAAATCAGAAGTATAAATTTCATATACATTACTGTTGTAAAATATTTTTGGTGGTGAAAAATAACTGTTAAAAAGTATGTGGTAAGCAGAAAATTATACAAGACATAATTGAAATTTTGAAGCTCTAAAAATGTCAAAGATCTGTAAAGATGCTGAATTCTGTAAATTATAATGGAAAATGTGTTAAGACCAAAGAATCCTGTGTTGAGGTTCATAGATCTTTCTTTTTCTTTTTTTAACATCTGATTCCCCAGACCAAAAAGATACTTCAACCCAAATAGTTGCCAAAGATAGTTCTGTGTGGATATCTATCTTCCAGAATGTTAAGACAGTTAAATATCTGCCTTTATTTCTTTTTTAACCTGGTTTGTGATACTGGGTTGAGGTGCTCTTAGGAAATTGTATTGGTGCTATTCAAGAGTAAAGTCCTGGCTGAGATTATTCAAGGAAAGACTATCTAGAGAGAAAATTTGGCTAAGAAATGAGCCATACAGAAGGTACTCCGATTACAGCTTCTATGGGGTTGAGACGGAGTTTAGCTGGTTTCTCAAGCTAGTGGCTGCCAGGAGTTTCCTGTCACAGATGGGCTTAGAACGCCTGACCTTGACCCTCCAAGCCTAGTATCTTGCTTATACTTACACCTACTTCTCTTTCAATGTCTCATGTTAGTTCTGACTGACTATCAGAAGACCTGGGGGAGACAGCAAATTTGTGTTGCTTTTCCTGCTTGTTAAGGAGTTCACTGATCTATTTATTGCTAATAAACAGTAACATCTGAACCTTAAACTTGGTCAGAAAACATTGAAATTTGTTCTTTTTCCACTCTCAAGGTTGTGCTAGTTCTAAGATCTGGTAGCCTCTACAAATGAACACAGCAATAAAAGCTGTTCTGGTTTAGTATGCAAAAGTCTTACTCATTTTTGCCTCTGATACAGTCTGTCATTTATACCATGGACTAAATAATTACTTTGCTCTCAGTAGGGGACATTGAGAAGGAAGCCCTGCAGTCCATCTTCAGAAATGAACGTCTCTGCTCCACAGTTATTTGACATACACTTAGGGCCTAACTTATACATTCCCTCTTGATTATGAAGAATATCTATATATTTTTTTTAATTTTATATTTTTCTAATCAGTTACATTTTATTAACTCTGTATCCAAGCTGTGTCCCGATACCTCATTCCCTCCCAGTCCCTCCCTCCCTCCCTCATCTCCACCGTGCCCCTTGCCAAGTCCACTGATAGGGGGACCTCCTCCCCATTCATCTGATCCTGTTTTATCAGGTATCTTCAGGACTGGCTGCAAAGCTCTCCTCTGTGGCCTAACAGGACTGCTCCTCCCTTGGGGAGTGGGGAGGCCAAAGAGCCAGTCATTGAGTTCCTGTTAGAAATAGTCCTTGTTCCCCTCACTATGGGAAGCCAATTGGTTACTGAGCTACCACAGGCTACATCCGAGCAGAGGTTCTAGGTTACATTCATACATGGTCCTTGGTTGCACATCAGTCTCAGAAAAGACCCTGTGCCCAGATATATTTGGTCCTTGTGGAGCTCCTATCCTTTCCTCATCAGACTAACTCCCCTTCTTTCTTATGATTCCCTGTACTCTGCCAAAGGTTTGGTCATGAGTCTTTGCTTTGAAAACACTGCTAGTTAGAGTCTTTCAAATGCGCTCAGTAGATGCCTGTCATACGTTCAATGCGCATCCCATCTGTCTTTCTAGACGAGGATTGATAATCTCTATGTCTGCTCTCTTCATTATCTTTTTTAGGTGTATAGATTTCATTATGTTTATCATATCTTATAAGTCTGTAAGTGAGTATATACCGTGTTTGTCTTTTTCCTTCTGGGATATTTCACTCAGAATGATCTTTTCTAGATCCCACCATTTGCCTGCAAATTTCATGATTTCCTCCTTTTTGATTGCTGAGTAGTATTCCATTGTGTAAAAATACCACAATTTCTGTACCCATTCCTCTGTTGATGGACATCTGGGTTGTTTCCAGGTTCCGGCTATTACAAATAATACTGCTATAAACATGGTTGAGCAAATATCCCTTTTGTGTACTTGAGCGAACTTTGGGTATATACCTAGCAGTGGTATAGCTGGGTCTTGAGGAAGCACTATTCCTAATTGACTTAGAAAGTGCCAGATTGATTTCCAGAGTGGTTGTATCAGTTTACATTCCCACCAGCAGTGGAGGAGGGTTCCCCTTTCTCTACAACCTCTCCAGCATGTGTTGTCCCTTGAGTTTTTCATCTTGGCCATTCTGATGGGTGTAAGGCGATATCTCAGGGTCATTTTGATTTGCATTTCCCTGATGGCTAATGAGGATGAGCATTTCTTTAAGTGTTTCTCTGCCATTCGATATTCCTCTGTCGAGAATTCTCTGTTTAGCTCTGTTCCCCATTTTTTAAGTGGATTACTTGGTTTGCTGCTTCTCAGCTTTTTTAGTTCTTTGTATATACTCGATATTAGTCCTCTGTCAGATAAAGGGTTAGTGAAGATTCTTTCCCAATCTGTAGGCAGGCGTTTGGTTTTGATGACAGTGTCCTTTGCTTTACAAAAGATTTTCAGTTTCATGAGGTCCCATTTATTGATTGCTGCTCTTAGAGCCTGTGCTGTTGGTGTTCTGTTCAGGAAGTTGTCTCCTGTGACAATGACTTCTAGGCTGTTCCCCACTTTTTCTTATAACAGATTTTGAGTATCTGGTTTTATGTTGAGGTCTTTGATCCACTTGGACTTTAGTTTTGTGCAGGTGATAAATATAGATCTATTTTCATTTTCTGCATGTGGACATCCAGTTGGACCAGCACCATTTGTTGAAGATGCTGTCTTTTTTCCATTGAATGGTTTTGGCTTCTTTGTCAAAAATCGAGTATTCATAGGTGTGTGGGTTTATTTCTGGGTCTTCTATGCGGTTCCATTGATCCTCCTTTCTGTTTTTATGCCAATACCATGCAGTTTTTATTACTATTGCTCTGTAGTACAACTTGAGATCGAGGATAGAGATACCTCCAGATGATCTGTTGTTGTACAGGATTGTTTTGGAGATTCTGGGTTTTTTGTTTCTCCATATGAAGCTGAGAATCTTTTTTTCAAGGTCTGTAAAGAATTGAGTTGGTATTTTGATGGGAATTGCATTGAATCTGTAGATTGCTTTTGGCAGGATGGCCATTTTCACAATGTTAATCCTACTAATCCATGAGCATGGGAGATCTTCCCATCTTCTGAGATCTTCTTCAATTTCTTTCTTCAAAGACGTGAAGTTTTTCTCAAACAGGTCTTTGACTTGCTTGGTTAGTGTCACCCCAAGGTACTTTATGTTATTAGTGGCTATTGTGAAGGGTGTTGTTTCCCTAATTTCTTTCTTGGCCCTTTTGTCTTTGGTATACAGGAGGGCTTCTGATTTTTTTGAGTTGATTTTGTATCCTGCCACTTGGATGAAGGTGTTTATCAGCTGGAGGAGTTCTCTGGTTGAATTTTTGGGGTCGCTCATATATACTATCATATCATCTGCGAATAGTGACACTTTGACCTCTTCCTTTCCGATTTATATCCCCTTGATCTCCTTTAGTTGTCTTATTGCTCTGGCTAGGACTTCAAGTACTATGTTGAAGAGGTAGGGAGAGAGTGGGCAGCCTTGTCTTGTCCCTGATTTCAGTGGGATTGATTTAAGTTTCTCTCCATTGAGTTTGATGTTGGCTATAGGCTTGCTGTATATTGCTTTTACTATGTTTAGATATGTGCCTTGTATTCCTGATCTCTCCAAGACTTTAAACATGAATGGGTGTTGGACTTTGTCAAATGATTTTTCAGCATCTAAGGAGATGATTATGTGGTTTTTCTCCTTCAGTTTGTTTATGTGGTGGATTACATTGATGCATTTCCATATGTTGAACCACCCTTGCATGCCTGAGATGAAGCCTACTAGGTCGTGGTGGATGATATCTTTGATGTGTTCTTGGATTCGGTTTGCAAGTATTTTATTGAGTATTTTTGCGTCAATGTTCATAAGAGAGATAGGTCTGAAGTTCTCTTTTTTTGTTGGGTCTTTGTGTGGTTTAGGCATCAGGGTGAATGTTGCTTCATAGAATGAGTTTGGTAATGTACCTTCTGTTTCTATTTTGTGGAATAGTTTGAGGAGAATTGGTGTGAGCACTTCTTTGAAGGTCTGGTAGAATTCCGCGCTGAAACCATCTGGCCCAGGGCTTTTTTTGAAGGGGAGACTGTGAATGACTGTTTCAATTTCCTTGGGGGATATAGGGCTGTTCAGTCTTTCTACCTGATCTTGACTTAATGTTGGAAGATGGAATCTATCAAGAAAATTGTCCATTTCATTTAGGTTTTCAAATTTTGTGGCATATAGGCTTCTGTAGTATGACCTAATGATTGTTTGAATTTCCTCTGTGTCTGTAGCTTTGTCACCCTTTTCATCTCTGATTTTGTTGATTTGGATAGATTCTCTCTGCTTTTTAGTTAGTTTGGCTAAGGGTTTGTCTATCTTGTTGATTTTCTCAAAGAACCAGCTTTTTGTTTCATTGATTCTTTGAATAGTTTTATTTGTTTCTAATTGATTGATTTCAGCCCTGAGTTTGATTATTTCCAGCCTTCTGCTCCTCTTGGGTGTATCTGCTTCTTTTTTTTCTAGGGTTTTCAGTTGGGCCATTAAGTTGTTTGTATGTGATGTTACAAATTTCTTCTTGCAGGCACTTAGTGCTATAAATTTTCCCCTGAGCACTGCTTTCAATGTGTCCCATAAATTTGGGTATGTTGTGCCTTCATTTTCATTGAATTCTAGGAAGTTTTTAATTTCTTTCTTTATTTCTTCCTTAACCCAGCTGTCGTTGAGTAACATGTTGTTCAGTTTCCATGTGCGTATAGGCAGTTTGTTATTTCTGTTGTTGTTGAGGTCCAGCTTAAGTCCATGGTGGTCAGATAGAATACAAGGGATTATTTCAATCTTTTTGTATCTGTTGAGGCTTGCTTTATGTCCAACTATATGGTCTATTTTGGAGAAGGTTCCATGTGGTGCTGAAAAGAAGGTATACTGTTTTTTGAGTTTGGATGAAAAGATCTGTAGACGTCTATTAGGTCCATTTGATTTAGGGTCTCTGTAAGTGTTTTTATTTCCCTATTTGTTTTCTGTCTAGTTGATCTGTCCCTTGGTGAGAGTGGAGTGTTGAAGTCTCCCACTATTAGGGTTTTAGGATCAATGTGTGATTTAAGCTTTAATATTGTTTCATTTACGAATGTAGGTGCTCTTGTATTTGGGGCATAGATATTCAAAATTGTGATGTCCTCTTGGTGGATTTTTCCTTTGATGAGAATATAGTGGCCGTCCTTATCTTTTTTGATTAACTCGGGTTGAAAGTCTATTTTATTAGATATTAGGATGGCTACTCCTGCTTGTTTTCTGGAACCATTTGCTTGAAAGACATTTTTCGAGCCCTTTACTCTGAGGTAGTGTTTATCTTTGTTGCATAGGTGTGTTTCTTGGATGCAACAGAATGATGGATCCTGTTTCCGCAACCATTCTGTTAGTCTGTGTCTTTTAATTGGGGAGTTGAGTCTGTTGATGTTGATAGAAACTAGTGACCAACAATTGTTACTTACTTTAGATATGGTGTTGGTGGTGTCACTGAGTTTCATTGCTTGTCTTCTTTTGGGTTTTTTGTTGTGTAGTTATATATTTCTTCTGTTTCCTTCGATGTAGTTGTTTTCTTTGGTTTGGAGTTTCCCTTCTAGTAACTTCTGTAGAGCTGGGTTACTATGTAGATATTGTTTAAATTTGGTTTTGTCTTGGAATATCTTGAATTCTCTGTCTATGTTGTTTGAAAGTTTTGCTGGGTATAGTAGTCTGGGTTGGAATCTGTGGTCCCTTAAGGACTGTATAATTTCTGTCCAGGCCCTTCTGGCTTTCATAGTTTCTGTTGAGAAATCTGGTGTGATTCTGATAGGTCTACCTTCATATGTTACTTGGCCTTTTTCCCTTGCTGCTTTTAGAATTTTTTCTTTGTTTTGTAGGTTCAGTGTTTTGACTATGATGTGACCTGAAGAATTTCTTTTCTGGTCTAGTCTACTTGGTGTTCTGTAGGCCTCTTGTATGTTTATGGCCATCTCCTTCTTTAAGTTGGGAAAGTTTTCTTCTATAATTTTCTTGAAAATATTTTCTGGACCTTTGAGCCTGATGTCTTCTTTTTCTTCTACTCCTATTATTCTTAGGTTTTGTCTTTTCATGGTGTCCTTGATTTCTTGGATGTTTTGTGTTTGGAACTTTTCTGATTTTATTTTTTCTTTGAGAATCGTGTCAATTTCCATAAGTGTATCTTCGGCTCCTGAGATTCTTTCTTCCATCTCTTGTATTCTGTTGGTGATGCTTACCTTTGTAGTTCCTGATCTTTTCTCTATGTTCTCCAGCTCCTGGTTTTTCTCTATTTCTTTTCCTCTATGAGCACACATTTTCTAGTTCTGTATCCTAAAATAGCAAGTAGACAGAATTATAGTAATTCTTCCATTCGGTATGGTTAATTCAAATCTAGGTGGTAGATAAAATTTTTAACATTTTAATATTAATTTAGAATTTCACTTGAGTATTATATTTCATGTTCTTTACCCCTTCCTTTTTCCCTCTAAATCTTCCTATGTTCCCTACTCAATTTAAGTTTCATGATCTCTTCTTTAGCTAATATTAATACATAAATTTATATTCATACATACTTCTACATAAACACTAGTTGCTGAATCCATTCAGTGTTGCTCATGTGTGCATGTGTTTAGGATTGACCACTTAGAGATGGGGATCCCACAGTCTTTGTTCTCTGCATTTTGACTTTTATGATAGTTAATTTTTATGATAGTTTCTGTGGTGGCTCTTCTTGGCTGTCAACTTGACTCCATCTGAAATTAACTAAAATTTAAACACCTGAGTATATGTGATTGACTCATTTGTAGTGGGGAGACTCACCCTAAATCCAGGTCCTTTGAAGTGAGTAAATCCACCTTAAATCTGGGCCATACCTTCTGGTAGCAGCCTATATAAAGGACATGGATGAAGAACGAAGCTTGTTCTTTCTATTTGCTTGCTTGCCCCCATTCTCACTGGTATGTTTATTTCTTTACTGGTATGAGAGCCTATTACCTTTGGATTCTGAAGAGCAGATGGTTATCCATTCTCATGAACTGAACAACTGCTAGATTCATTGGCCGACGGTCATTGTTATACTACATGGAGTACAGCTTGCAAGCCTTTCTAGTAGCTCTCATATATATATATATATATATATATATATATATATATATATATATATA
>NW_026592666.1:3363698-3368557 GCF_907164565.1 Psammomys obesus
ATATATATATATATATATATATATATATATATATATATATATATATATATATATATGAGATATATATATATATTTTTTTTCACTCTGTCAGTTCTGTTTTTCTAGAGGACCATGACTAATACAGTGTCCATCTGCTGCAAAAAGAGAAGCTTCTTTGATGAGGAGTGAGAGCTACGCTTAACTGTGGATGTAAGGATAGAAACTTAGACTACAGTTGGAAATTTTAGTAGTTTAGGAAAGTGTCAATAGTAAGTTCTCCTCCCAGGGTCTCCATGAGGTCAGTAGCCACAAGCAGTTTCCTAGGTTTCCAGTGTCAAGCAAGAATTCCTTCTTATCAGGTGGGCCTTAAGTCTAATTAGCTGGCTATTGGTTATACCCACACTGTGAGTGCCAGTACTGCACCATTGGACATATACAGTTGTGTCGGTAGTTGTGATTTGTAGACATTATAGTGGGGAATGCTGTCAATTGTTCTTTTCTCCTGACAGCATGTGAGGCTGTCAATGGGAACTGGTCAGTTACAGCTTAATTCCTTACAGTTTTGAGTCTGAAGTGTGTGTGTGTGACAGGTTGGGAGACCACTAAAGACAACAGCAATAGCCTATATTGTTCTGTGAGTCTCTCGGACACATCTAACTAATGACTGAAAGGGAAATTTTACATGCCTAGTACTGGTATTTCTGTTATGTAGTCTAGGATCCTGTGGGAGAGCATTATCACCTCAAATGGCATAAAATAATTTAAACTATTTACATACATATATGTGCATATTCCTATAAATGTATATATCTTTTTGCAAAAATAAAAGAATATATTTTACTATGGCCTTTTTTTTCAATTACCATTAGTCTTCTTTATCCCTCTTCCCTCCGTTTCCCTTACTGTTGACCTTCTTTCTCTCTTCGCAGACAAAATCCGTCCTCCATTTTGCCATTCTCTCCATCGTAACTCCTATGTCCATTTACCTCCTCTCCAGAACTTTCTTTCCACCCCCATGATCTCTTTCTTACTTTTCAGGTTTCTGCAGTTATTCTAGGTTAGACACTCTTACATGAAGATTTAGAGATAGAACCCACAGTTGATCAAGAACCCACGGCATTTGTCTTTCTGGGTCTAAGTTACCTCAGTGGACAGTCTTATTTTTCTACCACTTAAGAGTTAATTGAGCAACTTGAAGAAATCCAAAACTTTATCTTCTCTGCTCTCTGCATTGTATTATAGATTTCAATTTTAGATTAGAGTCTTTTTCTAGATTTCAACTGCCAAGCCAAAATCATCATTTTCTCCTTTCAAGGTTAATCTACCTACCTATGTTTTGACTTTTACCTTCAGATTATTATATCTCCAAGAGATTTGCTTTCTGTATGTATCCTTTTTTTTCCTGTATGTATCCCTTATGCTGCATTTTTGGCACATCTTTCTTTCTTCTCTGGCTCTTCTCCTCATGGTATGTAAATATGACTGCAGATGTTATAAACTGGAAAGCTATATAGTCTTTTTGGTAATTTTAACTTTTATGCATAAGTTTTTGGCAAAGCTATGTATATATAGATTTTGTTATTCCTGGGAGCGATGTTCTGTTTTATGAATACATTTATATTGTAATATACTTGTATTATGTAATTTAATCTTGGAGATTTTGTGTCTTCTTACTTGACCAGGCATTTTCTGGAATAAGGTAAGGAGAACTTCAAGATAATAGTACAAGCATGATTTTCAACTTATAACAGAAAGAAACAAAAAAAGCAATGGAATTTGTTTTCACGTAGCATAGACATTTTGTTTCTTAGTCTTGTCTAAAACCAAGTAACTTAGGTACTTGGAAGTACTGTATCCAGAACTCCTGGGTTCAGAGATGATTGTCCTGTGAGACAGAATTGAAAGGCTATAACCTTCTGAGGGTGAGACCTCTCCTCCATAGAGGTAGTCTCTGTTCATCAACTAGGAAAACTGAAGATGCTGTGAAGTAAAGCCAACCTCAGAATAAGTTGAAACTGCACTTTTCCTCTAGTCGGAGTCTTGGTAATTGGAACAAATATACCCTGAATGCTTCTTTTGATTTTTAGATTCATTATTGATGTCATAGATTCTTAGATTGAACAGTATTTTATTAGCTAGCATTGCCAGTTAATTAAAAATGAAAGGTAAATGACATTGTAAGAAAGTACGCCTCCATTAGGTTAACCAGGTATCTGTCTGGGGGTTACTTTATTTTAAATGTCACTTCACTTTTAGACTGTATATCCTTACCCTCCATCAGGAAGTAAATGAGGAATTGAAACAAATTTTAACATTACCAATACCATGCAAAGCAAAACATAATTACAAAAATGTGCAAAGAATTGAAAAGCTGAAATCCCGTTAATACAATTCAAAGCTCAGTAGAAAATGATTTTTTAATTATATGCTCTTGAGTTATGTGCTATAGCTTCCCAAGAGAGGTGCCTATTCAAATCCAGATACTGACCTCAATACTGCATAATTATACCTCTGAGTGGTATAAAGGAAAGTGAAATCATTCCCCATCTCCCCTCTTATTTTCATCTGGTACTGGGGGAAAAGTGGCAAGAATATCACCCTCACTTTTACCAGGCCGACATTCATTCTCCTTCTCAAAGGTCTACTCCATGGTGGGAGGTGTTGAGTATGAAAACATAAACTAAAAAGGGTACCTTGTTTAGAGTCTCAAGCATTTCTCCTGCTTGGAATCCAATCTTCTTTGCATACTCCTGCAGTCTTTTTATTGTTCTTTAGGCTTTGTTGGTCCACGGCTTTTTCTAGCAGCTAAGCCCATTATTACACACGTATCTGTTTTCTTCATTTTAAACTTACGTTGCTTGACCTGTTTTTGCCTCTTATTTATAACTTTTATATAACTCTTATTATAACTTCCGTTTTTTTATTGTCTGATATCATTCCGTTGAGATTCTTAGAGGTGAGAGTAGAAAAGTGTTTCCACTCACCCTGTCACTCTGGAAACGACAGTATTTTGAAACAGAAATAAACTGTGCTATCCCATTCTTTCAACATGTTTCCTTCTTTCTTTGAGAGGACGTATAGGGATCTTAACTAGCTGTCAGTTCATGTCAATGGAGGCATTAGCTGGTAGAAGTTTAAAGAATTAACCTGTGTAAGGAAATTTCTGTCCTCCAAAAGAACATGTTCTCAGCAAGCAAAATGACGCATAAGCACAAAATGAGGTAGTGAAATGTCTTTTAATGGGAACTCAAACAAACAAAAAGCAGATCACATAACCAAGTGATTGGTAAATCATAACTGAGATTTCAGGCTGTGTCTATTGCTTAGAGATGGAGTATCATCATCAGGTATCCAGGGGAGATTCAAATAAACAATGTGCTTCCCACTGAGTTTCAAGCAGCTGCTGTGCTACCAAACAAAATTTCCCATTGTAGATAAACTACTGAGTAAAGAAATAAAAGATCGTGAAAAGAAATGCTTGTTTTTCAAAGCATTACATCTTTAAAAAAGTGTTATACTAGGTCTATATTTTAATTGATTGACTAGCTAACATTTCTAAGTAATACTCATGGCCAAAAAAATTAGGAAAAAAAGTTTCTAAATGTCTAAGAATTGTGAAAATACACATTTTAAAAATCTCTGTAGTTATGAGAATAAACAAATGGAAACAAGCAGTTGGTGAGTTATCTGACAAAGTAACTATTTGACATTGCTACTTGGCATACTTCATGACATGGAGTTTAGAGAAGGGCTGGAGTGAATATAAAGACTAATAAGACTAAGATCTTGATTGTGTGCATTATCCCTTGAGAAAATAATTCTTGAGTATATTATTCTTCATAAAGTAGACAGAAAATGAAGCAAACCTCCCAAATCCCAAAATAAGCAGTGATTAAAAATTTATTATTAAACAGTTAAGAGAAGCATTTTTTTTTTCATGGCTCTGTGGTAATAATGGAGGTGTTTGGTAAATCTATATGTGTAACAATATTTACAACTAGCCAGCTCAGTACACAGAATGTTCCCAAATGAAAACTTAAAAAGATATTTTCATCTGATATTAGATCGTTAGCAAAAAAGCTGACATAGTCATACAGTTAAGACCTCCTTGGCATACCAGACTTTTTAGACTTTCATTCTATTTTATTTTAAAGAGAACTTCCTGATCTAGATTTTTGTTTCAAAATTGAGCTCCAGTCAGAAGCCCTGCAGAGTGGCCTTTTCCTCACCCCTGTCTTCCCTTTCTACCAGAACTGTCCTGTTCTCATTATTCTCCTTGGGAACCAAACCACTCTTTATTTTAGCTTGCCAGATTATGATGGTGCTGTATCTGAAGCCCATGTAGAAATGACCAATCTGTGAGTATTAAGACTGGGTGGAAAGACTTGAGAGTAAGTGGTTCAGGATGTATTGACCCAGTTTGTTTACCGAATGTTAGCGCAACACCTAAGGTCCTGTGTTGGTGAACCCACTACAGGGGTCCCCCATCCTTCTTTTAAAAATAATGTGAACAAAGAAGAGGAAACAGGCAGTTTCCCAGTTTGAAGCCAAGAATTGCTAAAACAAGGATCACTCTTTTTTGGACCCATTGCCCTTGAAAGGCATTTTGACATCAAAATTGAATGCTGCATGCATTGTTATCACCAAAAGAGGACTAAGGGGAAATTCCTGTGATTTGTAAGACTGTTAGCATCAAAACCGACTTAACTGAAGAGGAGAAATCCCAGAGATACAAAGAACCAATGGTGTACGAGGGCAGACATGTTTTCCTAGATTCTGTAAAACAAGTAGAATATTCCAGGTGCCAGATGCATTGTTTTACAGTTGTTGACACTAAACAGAAAGCAGACACATGTAACCTCAAGCCCATTATATTAGAA
>NW_026592666.1:3368567-3588533 GCF_907164565.1 Psammomys obesus
CTAAACAGAAAGCAGACACATGTAACCTCAAGCCCATTATATTAGAATAGCATTATCCTCACTGTATGTGGAGGTTGAAAACTGATCCCAAACCTGTGGCTGAGATTTTCTTCCAATAACTAAAAGTTTTTTTTTTTGCTTTTCTGTGAATGCATCTGAACTGTGGGTTCTCTCTAAAAAGTGGCCTTTTGGACTTTCCCTCTTTGTGGAAAGCAATTCTGCTTGCTTTATTGTCTAGTGAGCCTTAGCAAGCTTTTAAAAGTTGGCAGTGTATATAAAACAACTTGCAAAACATTTTTGAAATGGAATTAACAAAACATGAGCTAAAAATGAAAAAGGCTACTTGAAGCAAATGTCCCCAGCTTGGGTGCTAGGAGTTTTCTTGAACTCTGAGAGTTGGCTAAGCTGTGTCTTTGCTATTGATAAATTGTAGATAGCAGTGCTCCTTTGGCTGAGGTTGGTTTTGTTATATTTTTCCTTACTTTTTTCATACATGTATATAATGCACTCTGATTTTTCTCTTCTCATGTTCGCTTTTATCCACCCACTCTTATCAATACCCTCTCTTTATAAGTCTTCATTCCTTACTTTTGTTTTTTGGGGAGACTCATTTAGTTAAACCACAGCATTATTTTGGAACTATCTATTGGAGCCTGGTATGCTCACCACAGATACACAACTGAACGCAGTGACTTCCCTCTTCCTGGATATATCAGTGACAAATATTCCAGTTATGAGGGCTGGAATATTTGAGCCTCTCCTCCATACATGTGTGACGCATGATGGTCCTATTTTTGTGCAGTCATGCAGGCATCTTCAGCAATGAGGTCATGATTTTAATGGCCATGTCTCAACCAAAAGATGACATTTTTCGGGCTTTGCACCTGTTTTCCAGCTCCTTGCTTCTTTTTGACCATTTCCCACAGTGTTCACTGGGCCTTAAAGAGGATGATATACATGCCTTGTTTATGACTGAATCCCTATCATTCATTTATTCCCAGAATCCTGTGCAGTCTTTATTCACTAGAAAGTGAAGGCTTCAATATGAGAAGAGTTTCTTCTTTATTGTGAGAGTAGCATTTGCCTATAGGTATAAACATAAATATTTGGAAGGCAGTTTTTAAATGTCAATTTATCTATAGAGTATTTGGTTCATTCCTTAGGCTCTATAACACCTTAACCCTAGATTTTTGACCAGGTTTACAATATGAAATAGCTACCCCTTCCTATAGATCAGGCCTTCGATCCAATCCCAGAATGTTGGCTTTGCATGTGATATTAGCGATAAACTGTATCGAAGGCGCCGGAATGAGCTAATGCAAGACAAGTTACACTGTATAAATGCTGGTTGATTAGGAGAAGCTTTCAGCTTCCGCGCAAGAGGAAGGACAGAGAGAGAGAAAGAAGAGCGAGAGAGAGAGAGAGAGAGGAAAGAAGGAGGGAGAGAGAGAAGAGAGAGAAGAAAACCGAATTGTCTATAATAAAAGCCACTGGGGAAGAGGAGGCCCTATTGCTGGACTGGGGAGTTCAGGGTAAAGGGCAGGATACGCCAGCCATGTCCTCCGGAAGGTGGGGACCGTGGGATGCTGGGAGAACCTGGAGGTCAGGTCCAACCTGCTTGAAAAGGCAATTCAGCTGCTTGTTCATCACTGAAGCCCAATATCCCAGCCTTTTGTTGATAATAAATAAATGAGGACAGCATATTTGCCTATGACTGCTTCCTGCTGACAATGGTTGGGAGTGGGGGGAAGATCAAAAAACTGGAATATTGGCCAAGTCCAGGAAGAATAGGCTGTTTTACTTGCTGTCCAGGATCTGTGGGACCATCTGCAGCTAGGGAAGGGCAGACCCAGCTGAAGCAGTCTATAATGTTAGGCTAGGGCACCTGCGTTCTGGATGCAGCTCTTGAGGAAACCCTGGACTTGGCAGGATGCTAGAACATACATACATATTAGGAACAGAATATATACATTTAAGACTTTTAGGCCAATAGTCTTGGTAGTTGGAGGAGGGATTGGAGGGACTCTGAGGGCTAGGGAAAGGAGAATAGATCCCACCCTCAGGAATAGTCGCTTAGGGAAATAGGCTGTTGATTGACAGTACTTATCTGGAATCCATTTGACCTTTGAGAAGTGAATTCTAGTGAATTGAGGGCAGGGTATTTCAGCCATGCTCTGCATAAGATAGGGATAGAGGGATGCTGGGAGAACCTGGAGGTCAGTTCCACCTAGTTTGAAAATATAGCCCCACTGAAGCACAAAAATTAGTGTCGCTATTGCACAAGTTGGCATATCTTACCTGGCACAAAGATCTCATAGTTGGTAGTATCCACAGCTGGTAAAGTCCGAGGTCTTTTCTCCCCGAGGAGCCTGCAGAGGCTGGGACATTTAGCCAGCAGAGAGGATATTTACAGCTCAGTACCAACTATATTTCTCTCTATCATGAAAACTAAGTAATGTGATATCTTCACCAGTATTGTCTTATCATTTAGCTTTGGTGGGCAACCAAGAGGAAAGGTAAGAACCTGTGTTGCTTTAGGTCCTTATGAGCCTCCCAGAACAAGAACTCCTAAGGAGCTACCCAATTCCTGACACTGACATTTTTGTTCAACAACCTATGGCTTGTAAAAGCAGCTTTTTTTTTTTTTTTTCTAGCTGTGGAAGATATCTTTCTTCAACTTCTTTCAAAATCATATTTAAAATTAGTTATAAGAGATGGGGACTGTATTGAACCTGAGATTGCTTTTGGTAGGCTGGCTATTTTTACTATGTTAATCCTACTGATCCAGGAGCATGGGAAAATTTTCCATCATCTGATAGTTTTTTCAATTTCTTTCTTCAAAGACTTGAGGTTTTTGTCATACAAGTCTTTCACTAGCCTGGTTTTGGTTACAACAAGATATTGATATTTTATATTAGTGGAAGCTATTGTGAAAAGTGTCATTTCCCTGATTTATTTCTCAGTCTGTTTTTCATATGAATATAGCAGTGCTACTGATTTTTGTGAGTTAATCTTGTATCCAACCACTTCGTTGAAAGTGTTTATCAGCTGTAGGAGTTCCTTGGTGAAATATTTAGGGTCACTTAAATATACTAACATATTATCTGCAAATAATGATTTCTTCCTTTTCAATTTGACTCCCTTAACTTCTTTTGGTTGTCTTATTGCTCTTGCCAAGATTTCAATTACTGAACTCATTAGATATGGAGAAAGTGAACAACTTTGTCTTATTTTTTATTTTAGTAGAATTGCTTTGAGTTTATCTCCATTTAATTTGATGTTGTCTAAAGGCTAGCTGTACATTGACTTTATTATGTTTAAGTATGTCCCTTGTGTCCATGATCTCTCTAGGACTTTTATCATGAGTGGGTGTTGGATTTTGTCAAAGGCCTTTTCTTCATCTAATGCTATAATCATGTTTTTTTTTCCTTTAGTTTGTTTATATGGTGGATTACATTAATTGATTTTTGAATATTGAACCATCCCTAAATCTCTCAGATGAAGCCTACTTGATCATGGTGAATGATGTTTTTGATGTGCCCTTGAATTCAGGTTATAACTATGTTATTGAGTATTTTTGCATCTATGTTCATAAAGAAAATTGGCGTGAAATTCTTTTTCTTTGTTTGATGTCAAGGGTAACTGTAGCCTCATAAAATGAATTGGGTAATGTTTTTTCTGGGATTTTTTTTTTTTGGTTGTTGTTGGGAGACTTAATGACTGCTTCTTTTTCTGTAGGTGTTATAGATATATTTAAATTGTTTATTCCTCCCCCGTTGATTTAATTCTGGTAAGTGGTACCTATTGAGTAAATTATTCGTTTCTTTTAGATTTTTAGTTTGGTAGAGTATTATTATTATTTATTACAATGCCCCCTCCCTCATTTCCTCCCAATCCCACCCACCCTCCATCTTCTCCATATGGCCCTCCCCTAGTCCACTGCTAGGGGAGATCCTCCTCCCCTTCTATCTGTATAGGTTTTTAAAGCATGTCCTTATGATTCTCTGGATTCCCTTGGTGTTTGATGTTATGTTACCCCATTTGTTTCTAACTTTATTAATCTGAATATTCTTTCTCCATCTTTTCATTAGTTTGGATAAAAGTTTGTCTATGTTGTTGATTTTCTCAAAGAACCAACTCTTTGTTCTATTGATTCTTGTACTGCTCTCTTTGTTTCTATTTTATTGATTTCAGCTCTCAGTATGATTATTTCTTGTCATCCATTCCTCTTGGGAATGTTTAGTGATTGTGTGTGTGTGTGTGTGTGTGTGTGTGTGTGTGTTTAGTGATTTTTGAAGTAAACCTTTTACGTGGGTTGTTTATGTGATCTTTCCAGTTTTTTTGTTTTTTAAACTTAGGCACTTAGTGCTGTGAACTTTTGTTTTAACATGACTTTCATTGTGCACCAGAAGTTGGGGTACTGTGTATTCATTTTCATTGAATTATAGAAAGTCTGTAGCTATTTCAATTTGAATACCTTAAATTAGACATCCAAAGCTAGGACCCACTTATGAGGAAAGAATATGTGTTTTTCTGATCTTGGACTGCCTCACTCATGTTTCAAGTCCTATTCATTTGCCCATATAGAGATATTTATTATATTCACATTATATATTAAAATAAGTAATATTTATATATTTATATTATATGTATTTCAGAGAGATATGTATATATTTGATATATATGTATACATATACATATGTTTCTTTTTAAATATTTTCTTATTTTAATTTTTATTAATTACAGTTTATTCACATTGTATTCCCCCATAGCTTCCTCCCTCTTCTTCTCCCAATCCCACCCTCTCTCCCCCTTCTCCAGGCATGCTCCTCCCCAAGTTCTGCTCTTTGGTAGTTTTATTTCTAGGTTATCGAGGAATGTCCAAATTGATGTTCATGGTTTCTGTAGCAATCTGCACTCTCAGTTATAGTAAATAAGAATCTATTTCCCCATATCTTGTCTAACAATTGTTGTCTTACCAAAGACAAACACAGAGAAAGGAGTGTTAGAACATCAAAGACAACCACAGTGAAAAATTTAAAACTCTCAATAAAGAAATGAAGAAAGGCATTGAAAGACAGAAAGCCTGACTGTGCTCATAAAATATTGTAAACTTGATGACCCTCCACAAAACAACTTATAACATAGTCTCATTCAAAATCTCAGTGTTCTTCATGCAGTCAAAAGAAGTAATTGGAGACACAAAAGACCCTGGATATCCAACTCAACTCTGAGGAAAAAGAAAAATGCTCAAGCCATTACCATAGTCAATCTCGAGTTAGACTATATACCCATATTATAAAATAAATGTGGTACAGACATGAGAATAGACACATAGATCAAGGGAAGAAAATAGATGACCCAGATTTAAGGCTATGCAATTTCAACTATCCTATTTTCAACAAAGACTTCAAAAATACATGCTGGAGAAAAGAGCAGCTTTGACACATGGTGCTGGAAAAACTGGATGTCCATATGGAGAAGGGTGAAACTAGATCCTTATCCCTCAACCTGCACACAAATCAACTCCCAATGCTCCAAGGACATTAAGATAAAATCTAACACTCAGAGACTTCTAAAACAGAAGGGCAGAAGAATACTGTAACAAGAATACTGTAACAAAACAGGTAACAATTCTTAAAAGAGAGCTCTGGTCATTCAAGAAATATGGACAATAATGAATAATTGGGACACTATGAAATTTAAAGCTATAGCTAAAGGAGACAGTCTAACAGGCATCACACGCACATACCAGTAAATGATGAAATAGTAAAAATAAAGAGTTTATGATGCCAAAATATCCTTATGTTACCTTTGTACTAAGAGAAGACTTTTCTCTGGCAATGGGAATTGCTGACAGCAAGTATTATTACTTTTGACTTAAACTCTGGAAGCTAATCAAAATGCAGTTAGGATTTTTTTTTTTTGCTTCTGTTTGTTTTTTTCTTTTCTTTTATTTTTCTTTATTAATTACACTTTACTCACTTTGTATCCCCCACCCCCCGTGGTTCCCTCCCTCCTCCTGTCCCAATCCCTCCCTTCCTCCACCCTCTGCCTGCATGCTCCTCCCCAAGTCCACTGATAGGGGAGGTCTTCTTCTCCTTCCTTCTGATCCTAGTCAATTAGGTGTCATCAGGAGTGGCTGCCTTGTCTTCTTATGTGGCCTGTTAATACCTAGAAATGAACTCTGGTTCTCTGAAAGAGCAACACTCTCCAGCCCTAAGCCCATCTTCAGCCTTATGCACATCTTTAGGAGAAGGTGTAGAGTGAGGATGGGGGAGGAGATGTAGAAGGGAGTTGGATGAGAGCAGGTGCCGTCTCCTGTCAAACCAGGCCCAGAAGTGACCGCTCTGTGGGAACACTGACTGTGAATCAGTGTAATCAGTGTGGCCAAAGACTGATGAACTGGGTCCACTAACACAGACTAGGAAACGTCCACTTCCTCAATATTTTGGGGTCTTTTTTCAGATGGCGTCATATTCTCCAAAGATCAAGTTTTCAGCTAAAAGAAGAAACCTAGTGACTGGCACAGAAATAATGGGTTGGATATTGATCTATGTGATTGGTTTATCAATTCAAATTTGAAGAAATTCTTAGTTATGTCAAGCATCTCACATCATTTCTCATTGTTTGCTTGTGTGTGGGGTGTATATATACATTGGAGCCTGTAAACTATTAGTATTGGATTACGATCGTCCCCTCCCTAATACCTAAATCAAAGATATTCTCGTTCTTCCCACCCCACCCCACACAGTCCCTCACAGAGCAAAGCTCCTATAATGTTTGCAGGACATTCCTCTGCCACCAGGCATCACCAGCCGCACATCCTCTCCATGGAGCATCAAAGGGATCACCAACCTACCTTCTTCATAAGCTAAAGCAGACAGTCAAGAAAGTAAATAAAGGGAGGAAATCTCTGCCATTTATACATCTGACAGAGCATTAATATCTAGAATACATAAAGAAATTTAAGAGAATGAACAACTAAATAAAAATGGACTATATCTCTGAATGGAAAATACTCAAAAGAAAAAAACATATTTGTCTAGTAAATGCTTTAAAAGCTGTTCAACAGCCTTAGTCACCCAGAAAATCAAATTAAAATGACTTTGACATTTCATCTTCCACATTCAGAATAGTTATCTTCAAGACATCAAATGTTTGTGAGTTTTTAATCTTCTCAGCTATGGATATATTCCTCATAGACCCAGTTACTACTCAGATTATATGTTTGGAGACAGAAATGTAATTAAAATTCTTTTAACTTTTAAATTAAAAAAGTAAAGTTTAACAAATATGAACATTGAGCACCATCATCATGTCATAACTGTACGTGGCTGAGATGTGGAGCTAAAGGCAACGAGACATTTAAAATGTGATTTAATCATAGACTTTACAACACTGAGACTGTAGTGTTACTGTGAAGCACTTTTTCATCTTTCTTCACAGATTAAATCAAGTAGACTCAGTTCTAAGTGTTTTTAATAGAAAGTCTGAAATACTAATCTCTATTTCCAGGAAAACTTAGAACCACAGACACTTGATTTATGTTCCTGTTAAGCAGGCAGTGTTGCAGGTCGAATCACTAAAAATACAGTGATGAGGAAAAGTGACAGGAAGACTCCAAAATTTCTAGGTAAAGAGAAACAACTGTTATGAAGCTTTTGAAGTGCTCTGACACAGTTCTGGTCATTCATTGATGACCAGTTAGAGATATCGAGTGATCATCCTTTTTATCATGGGTAAAATAATGAAACTTTTCTCTGCAAATAACATGTTCCATACCAGTTTCCTAGCATACTTGAAACAATGCACACAGAACATGACATGGTCCATACAACCAAGTGAATTTGTTCTTGTATTCTTCAGTTGCCCAATAAGGACATTAGTGCATACATATGAAGTTCGTAAGCGAACAAAGAAATTTAATATAAAACACATTTCTGAGTTTTAGTAGAGAACAGGATCTTGAAGATATATTGTACTCCCTACACTCATTTCAGCAATATTCACAACAATCAAGGGGTGGAAACAACTTTTATATCTAAATAGATATACCTTTATATCTATTTATATCTAAACAGATAGCTAAACATAGATATAAATAGATGGATAAGCTACATATACTAATCAAACATAATGCAATACCAAAACAGAAGTAGTTCCACTTAATACAGTACTGGTGAACTCTGAGAAGATTATATACTTATGAAAGAAGAGTCATAGACAGACAAATATTACATGGCTCCTTTTATATCAGGAATCTCATCGTCAAATTCATGAAAGCAGTAAGCAATATGATGGTTAGCAGGGCTCAAGGAAGGGAGAATCTATACAAAAGATATGGTTGTACAAAGTGGAATACTGCCAGCCACCTGCCGTACAATGCATACATAGTTAATAATATTACAACACACATTTCAATCATTAATAAGTTGAATTTCACATTACATACTTTTACTAAAACTTAAAAATAATAAATATATGTAACCAATGAGTTTGTATTTATTGAAAGCTATGTGAGTTCTAGTTGTGTGATAGAGAACAGTTCCTTAGCAGAGAAAGGTTTAGTATTTCTGGGTGAGAAAGGGATGTCTCCAGGACAGTTCATCAGGAAGGTGACCCTGAGGTAACTCAGATTCATCACTTAGAAATGCCTGGGGATGAGCATCCATGAGAGAATAAGGGACACAGAAGCACTGGACACAAGGGTAGAATAAAGGACACAGAGCTACTGGACTCTTTTGGTGCTACAGCCTGGCTTCTACCAACCTGTATTTGTAGTAGGATGGCTATGAGAGTTGTGTTAAAATATGGCTCTGGGTCCAGGATTTCACAGTCTTACATGCACCAATCATTGAGGGCCAGAAGCTCCTAAAAGAAGGTGTGACTCTGATCAGGATTTCCCTGTTCGGTGAAGAGTGATTGTAAGGAAAAGTGGAGCAGACGGCTTGGCACAAAAAGGGGATCTTTCATTTGTAAGGAATATCTGTGAGCCAAACGAGAGGGTTGAGAAAAGCAAAGACCGAGCACACAGAGGTTAAAGACAGACAACGGAGGAAGTGCCCAGGAAAGAGGGAAGGGGGTTAATCAGAAGAAAGAAATGTTACCCCGATGAAGAAAAGATGTGGGTTTGAGTCTAGGCTCTAGCACCAAGTTCAGGATTGTCAAAAAAAATTTCCCAAATGAGATTTTATATGCATGTTTTTATTAAAGGTTGTCATAGTAATCCAGAAATGTGATCACCTAGACACTTTGGTTTTCACATGAATATGGTCTATTATGTGCCACAAAACAAAACAATAATTATTCTTGGAATAAATGTCATTTAATATAAAAATTATGTTAGTGCATATCTCTGTCTTTGAAATGTAACTGAGCCTTTGCTTTTGTCATTATCTATCTTCCTTACACACATTTCACCAGGGCATTGCGTTTTTTTATTTTTTTTTTCTCAAAAGACTTCTTTATCCATTAGTTTCTCCTCAGAGGTAATAATGATAATCACATGTCCTTTTGATGCATACATAATACACAAACTGTAGAGGTGGGTTATTGAAGCCTTTCACTTACCTCCATCCAGATGATGTAGAATGGAGAAAATTTTAATATACAGATGTTCTCTACCTCTTTGAGTGGCCCAGTTGTAAATTTAGGTTGTATATTTATACAGGGAACTTTGCTAGAATAAACGGTAGGCTAACACTGGATTTCAGTCTTTTCTCTGTCATTAACTTTATCTGGAAACTGGGGGAAAGACTTTTATACCTCTTAGTCTCATTCATTATTTGTAAAATAATTTTAGATTATATAAATTTTTTCCTAGTAAGATTTATCTAAGAAGTTGAAACTGGGCTGAGATTGCCTATGAGCTTATTTTCTAGATGCATCCTTTGTTTATCTTTATAATAATCTTGATAAGGATAACTATTATCTCTCCTCATTGTACAGCAATTCCCTTTACCTGCACGGGCTGTGCTCTGTGGGTTCAGTTAATAGTATTGAAGCCTATGCATATACTCTGTTTCCTGTAAGTCCCACAGGTTTTCCGCACTGAACCAGAGTCAATGTGTCCTTTCATGTTTTATAAGCTGGCACCTTCTTGGCATCACTATCTTGCACTTTGAAGCAATTGCTAAGTAAAATAAAAGTTCCTCAAACAGAAGCATTGTGATACCATGGCAGTTGATCTGAATGTCAAGATGGTTACCAACTAGCCAGCATGTGTCTACACCAGGAAAAGGCATAAATCATGCCCTAAAAAGAAGAGAAAGTATGACTCAATGATATTTTGTGACATGATTTAGAATAATGGTCAACTAAAATTTCTAAATGGCTGATTTCTAGAATTTTCCATTTAAGATTTACAGACTATAGCTAGTACAGGTATTTAAAATTATGGCAAGCAAAGCTACAGCCAATGGAGAAGTGCCGTGCTGTGCCCAGATAGTTTGGGTTGCTACTGAAGAGTGAAGTATCACTCTTCCAGCTCAAAGGCATAGCAGTGATCTATTATTTGAAGAGATAAACACTTTATTAAGTGAAATAGTTTCATTATTTTTTATAGTTTTGAGCACGTATTTTTCATCTACCTTCTATCGGCACTGTAGGCAAGAACAATTCAAAAATCCCTTTTTGGTATACCCCTCTGTTTTCCCATCCTGTCTCAGGAGGAAAGACAGCACATATGTTCTCATGAGTGGTGGTGGTCCATAGTTAAGAATGAACTGTATGCTCTATTAAGATCTAAATTTCCTCTTCTAGTCAAGGCACTGGAGAAGCACTTTCTTTTTGAGTTTCATGTTGTAGGTGCAGTCCTCATTCTGGTCCTTCAATGTTTAAATTCTGGACACTGTTTCCTCCTGTCTTTACTAGCTGGGCATCTCCTCCTCCATTTCTAATAGTGAGGACACTAAAGAGTCTTGACTGCTTATTTTACTAGAATCTTCTGGTCACCAAGTTACAGTGCTCCAAAGGTCCTCAATTTATCTGGCTATGTTAAAATCAGTGCTACCCTAATGTGTTTACAAGTGGATGCCTGACCTCCTGGGCATTCTCCCTCTACCTTTTTCTCAGGTATTAGCCTGTGCCTATTTTTTTAACTTCCTTTTCCCCTAGGTAGGGGTTTCTTATCTGTAAATCCTGTCCTCTAGCCTTCCATTTTACATGAAGGCCTTTTGAATGATCCCTACTGCTGAAGCATATTTAACTCAAAAATGAAAAATGAATTATAGTTTGTATGAAAGAGAAATGAAAACATTTGGTGGGTTCCTTTAAACTGATGACAACATAGGACATATCTATGAATGCTGCCTTGATCCACTTATTGGGTAACCTGCGGGCTGCTAGCCTTCAGTAGGAAGTGGAGGGGCTTTCTTTTGTAGTTCTTTCAAGAAAAGCACTTTGCCATTTGGACCTTTTGAAGAGTTAGGATCGATTTTCCTTGAACTTTCTCTGGCTCACTGTAATGTCCTATGGTTCATCTGGTGAATCCCAGGAGGAGAATTATTGAGGCCTTGGGGGCAGCATGCTTCAAACTGTGTGTTGTGACCCATTAGTGAGCTGTGAAATCCATTTAACAGATCTTGAACTGTACTTACAGAATGTGATAGAGACCAGAATGGAAAGGACAGTATCAGAGTGCATAGCCCATGGTAAAGGCAGCACTCATTAGAACTAGTTTATTTTGTTCAGTACTGTTTGTTGTATAGTGGTTTGAAATTAAAATTAATAACTTACAGAGCTCTAAAGCCCCATATTTTCAAAATTAGTTCTCTAAGGATTTTTGAGCAATGTCATACCTGTGCCGTTAAATAACACATTTTCTTTAAGACAACAGTAAAATGTCTTTGGGCTTGGCAATGGAAATTGAAAGACGATAAATGAATCTTAGATGGTAACACGTGAGGAGACCTCATTGTTCATCACCAACTGCATGCCATGTGGTCAGCATTTGATAAATTACGGTCCTCCCAGAACCACTGTACTGTCAAATGCAAGTGGCATCAATGAAATCAAATAGCTACGAATCTAAAGTATACAAAAAAAAAAGTTATGGGATTAGCTGTATTTTCTTTCTAGCATGTAGCCTGCCACCTGCCCCACTGTCAACAGCGATGGTCCCAAAAGGAGCTCTAATGAAATGGTTAACCCATTCTAGAGAGAACTAACCTAGGGTTTCACAAGAACTACCTTTGTCCCTTCCATGAGCAAGCCTCCCATGACTTTCTTCTAGGCTTTAACTCTATAAGGGTTCACTCCTCAACCCTTCCACAGTGAGACTCAAGCTTCACACACATGAGTGCTTTGGGGTGACATAATCACACCCAAACCATAGCACCTGCCAAAATTCTACCCCCTGTAGTGATAGTGTACTGACTGATAATTTCTCTAATATATAACCATGTAGAATGTGTGACTGCTCTGAATTTTTCCAATCATGAAAAGCAATATTCTTTCCTAGTTGTCTTATGCTCTTACCTAAATCTGGATTTTTCTACCTCCTTATAATGTAACATTTTTTTTATTGTTCAGCTTATTGTGTATGTATTTAAAAGTGTCCCCATTTATCACATGCAATATTGAGTCTGATCGACTAATTTATTTTATGATAAAAATAAATGTAGGTAAAGCCTCATGAGAGTCACTGGTTTTACTGTGTATCTTGTAAGTTGGAAGCCACTGTATGAAGCATTCACTTAGAAGAGCAGCAGGGTCTCGCCTTGCCTGAATGCATTCTGAGAGCAGGAGATGGAAGGGAATTTAGCAGTTCCCATCTTTACAAAATGTCATTTCCATCCCTGAAATCTGGAGTGTTTTGGTTTAGAAAGTAAAGAACAATAGTTTCTTCAAACTTAGAGTAAGATAAAGAGGGAGGAACGTGGATGTGAAAGTCCAGTGGGGTGGCATGGAAAATGTTTGCTGATATCTACATCTGAATATATATTATTCAAGTATGCCTTGGTAAGGAAACGAGTTATTCTCTGATTTTATCTATAATTAAGAAACAAGTTGCAGAAAGGAAAACACTATACTGAAGGGACTATTAAGGACCACACTAGAGATCTGCTTGATTTATCACCTACTGGTCTGTGTTTTTGTTACTGTGATTGATACAAATTAATTTCAGAGTACTTTCAAAGAGAATGGACACATTATAGAAGAATTACTGGTTTAACTGATAGCATAGAATATTTTCATTAGTATCTCCTGATTCACCTGATGTGTACTTTAATTAGCTTGAGCACAACCTCATGAAATCTCTTACCCAATTACGAACTTAGTCAATGGGCCATGAGGCTCCAAAGAGGCTCATTCTAGTTTATTGACTACACAGATGTTTATTCATGATGGAGATATACAAGTTTTAGGGGGTGAAAGATTATTTTAGAGTCCTCCCCCAAATCTTTAGAAACATTTTTATAATTTTAGTAAAATTATAATAGTAAGAGATGCATTTTAAGCATTCAAGCCAAGGGGGTTAGACAGAGAAGAGCCAATGGAAAAATAAGTAAACAATTGTCCTTTTTCTAGTAAAACAATGCTGGCAATTGTCCCTTCCATTTCTTCTTCAGCCATTATCATTTAAGATAACTGAAGCAGGGAAGTGGCTCAGTAGTTAAGAGCATGTATATCTTTTACTCAGGACCTGAGTTCTTTCTCAGCATCCCTGTAATAGTCTCCTGTATCTGCAGCTCTGGAAAATCCAATGCTCTCTCCTGGCCTCCTTAGGCACCTGCATATAGTCACATCCACACACTCTTAATTATGTACATTAAAAATTATAACTGATCTCCTTCAAACTTAGTTCTCAAAGAAAACAAGAAACACAGGGAGGTCGAGTGTTTGCCTGTGTGGCTGAATTATAAAACTGGATTTTATTAGACACTTAAACAGAACTCTTTTGTTGAATCTACACAGTCAAGTTTAAATAACTAGTTCCCAAATTCTCAGGCTTAAGGTCAAGTAATATATTTCTAATTTCAGGAGCAGTTTCCCTCGAATTTTTCTAAATCTTCTGCCACTATTTTCTGAGAAGAAATTTTGTTCTCTGTATTATTCTCCTTAAATCCAGAGTGGTCCTTTATACCCAAAAAGATTTTTGTAGATGAAGATGGACCTGTATGAAGGTGGAAGAAAAATAGGAGACGAGAAAGCAGTGATAATCTAACCTTCAGATTCTCTATTAAAAATATAAAATGTGGCATTTCTGTGTGGTGGGGAAGGGATGTTGCTATGGTGACTGCTTTCATGAATCCAGTGAAACTGACATTAGCAACAGGCCTCTGATTTCAGCTTTAGGTGAGTTAAGGTTGCTCAGCCTCCAAAGCTTTCTGTTGGTTTTTCAATATGCATCTCCAGGGCTGCAGAGCACAACATGGAGATATCTGCAGAAACTCATCGTTTCCCATTACAAAATAGGGAAGGGGAGATAAGGCTAAAAAAAACTGTCAAAGTAGAAGATGTGTGTTCTCATTGCATCCAAAATACCCATGATGGTGTATTTTTATATATTTATTGAAATTATATAAAATAATATATGCATATAGACACATATATTATGTGTGTGCATCTGTGAGGGTGTCAGCATGTGTCTGAAGCCATTTAGGTTAGAGGCAAATGCCTTTACATGAGGAACTATCTCATTGGCCCCTTCCTTTTACTTTATAGTTTGGAAACAGACCCTAATTAATATGTCTATGCTGACCTTGAACTTGGGGGTCTTCTTGCCTAAATTATGCTATCATGCTTGATTCTGAAAATTATTTTTCTGCTTTAAGATCTAACTATATAAATACAAATTTCCACAAATAATATTTATACACCTTAGTGTGATCTGTATTTACTTACAAAAAATACAGTAGTTTCCAAAAGGAGATTTTTCAGTAATGTAACCAATTTACAACAGTAGCATAGATCTTTGCTTTGCTTCATAGTATGGAAACACAGTTTCTCTTTCTGAATGTTACTGCAATTATGGCTCCTTGTTTATGAAGATGGAGGCTAAATTCAAACTTACTGAAGACAAACTAAAATGATCACTAATTTCTTAATGTAAAGACCTCACTGGCCACAGTAAGGAAGAGTAGTCTTTTCTTAACAAGGAGTTGTTGGATAAGGTCAGGATTTAATTTACAGAGGGTTTCTTTCTAGCACATTGTTCCCATTAAAGGTGATGGTTTATTATCATGGCACTTTCACTCTGCATAAACACACACACCCATTTGCTTGTACCTAATGCACATTCTGTTTACTTTACTTTTTTACCCATGTTTTCCCCAGACCATCCGCCCCTGGAATGTTGGATTTGTGTTTACCCTCTCTCAGTCTGCACCAAACATATAATACAGTGTCTGAAAAGATTTATAGAAATGTATGGTTTTGGTGTGCAATTCAATGTATGTCTTAAATACTGTTCCCCTTAGAGTTGAGATGGATTTGTATTCCAGGTGAGACTACATTACAGAGAGGACAGATGTTAAGAAAGACTCTCACTTAAATTATGTAAGTGCTGTGTATCATTTTCCTCTGTGATCCAAACAGTTCATCCTGCAGAGAAGCTTAATTTAGAAGGTAAACAACTCAAAATGGTTCCAGGAAGTCCTTGAAATCAACAAGATTCGCTAGTCTCTTCCCTCTGAAGAGCAGGCAGCAAAGACTGCTGAGGTCATTCTCAGCTGCAGAGAAGGTTGTGAGGTTGCACTGACTGCCTATAAAAAGCAGAAACCCAGCCCAAATACCTAGAAGAGGTTTAGTCCAACCAAGCCAGGAAAGGAAACTTCCCCACCTTTCGAGCTGTCTGCAGGCTGTGCAGTGTGCTCCAGTTTCCCAGCTTTTGTCAGATGTCATCATGGGTGGGCTTTGGTGACGTAATTGTCTTTGAATGATTCCTACTCTTTAAGTAACACCAATGAAATCCATTAGCAGACCAAGTTGGACATTTTTTGGTCTATTGTGGACTTCTTATCTGGGATGAGTGTATATGTCTGTAGCATCTCCCCAGGAAAATTTTGTTACAAATGGTAAGACATTATAAAATAGTTGAAAAATAAAACAACCTATGCTGGTCACAACAGAAAATATGCTTTTAAAAATCATGATACTGAACATGCTCTCGGAGATGGTTCAGATGAGTGCTGTTTGTCTCCAAGAAGTTAACATCGCCTTTACAAATCTTTTATAACATGCCTTGTTTTAGAGTGAGGTTTCATTGGATGTATGGATTCAGTTGCTACTGTTTCTATTCTTCTACAGTTGTTCAGAGCACTCCTCTCCTCTGCAGGGTTGTTTTTAATTATTTTCATATTCTATTTTTTCCAAGTGTTGGCTGTCACAGAGTTCTGTTTAACTCCCTTTCATTATCCCTAAGTTCTTTATAAAGAGATGTGCCCATTCATTTTCTAAAATATAATTGGAGAACCTCACAATCAGCCATTCTGAATCTCTGTCTGCTCCTAAAGCCTTTTATAATCTCTCTGTTGGTCTCTCTCCTCTCTCATTCCTTTCTTCAGTCCTCCATCCTCCATTATCCATTCAAGCCTGAACTAAGAAGGCCATCTTAGTCTCAGCCTTCCCCATTATCCTACACACCCAGATCCTCCAAATTTAGCCACCAACTCTCCTGCTTGAGATTCTCTAATTGTCTCTCACCCAACACCATAAATTGTCTCCCATTTTTCAAACTTGACCTTTTTGAAATCCATTTACCAGCCTGAAAATAATCTATCCAAGATAAAATTGACCTTTAGTAAAAAATCCATCAAAGAATTCTCATTTATGTGAGGTTCCCATGACCCACCCTTGCCCATCCCAAGAGCTTTGTTTTCCTAATCTGTACCTGACATTTTCTTCTTTTCACTGGTTACCCAGCTACAGAATTTGTTCTCAAACATCATTGGCCTATTCTTTACTAGCAAAGTTTTCCTGAGTAGAAACTTTTTGACTTATTCTTTTGTTGAACAACCCACTAAAGCATTGCTATACTTCTGAAGTCTCTTGCCATTACTTTCTTGATGTACATAGTCTTTTTCTTAAGAATCCCTATAGTATATAAGATTATATAGAAATTATGTATTTGTTTGTTTCCCACCAGATACTTAATTTATTGAGAGCCCTCCTTCCCAATGCCTAATGTCTAGTCAGAGTTGTGCATGAGGGATTAAATGGAGCTGAGATAAGACATGGAAAACTTACATACACATTTATCATTGCAAGCTAGAAATTTCTGCCAGTGCTGGTACAAAGAAGACCACCACATTTTCATATCATCTTCATCGTATAGTATTGACTGCCACTCCACTAAATGCTAAACATAAAGCGTTAAACTCTTACTGCACCATAAACCCAGGAATCTCTCAAAAAAAAAAAATGATTGCAAAGAAGAAGAAACTGGAGAATATCACTCACTGAGCTAATAAGGGATGGAATGGAGCTGTTCACAGAGATAAATTCTCACCAGTATTGCCTTAAGTATGGCAAGACAACCTCATGCCCAAGCTTTAAACTAAGTCAGGTGTCTTCATGAGAGAGGGGTGTGTGCACACACATGTACTGTGACAGTAGTGCAGGAATTGCTCATGCACCTAATGAATTTTGAAAATGAAGATGCACTGCTTTTCCTCAAAGCTGAGCTTTCTCAGGGATGGCTATAATGTGTGGAATAAGTGGTCCATAGGGATCATGTGGAGCACCACAGCAATTTGCCATGTGCTTTTGTGGTTCCTTGAATAACTTTTAAGTGACCATTTATCCTCCCATGGAAATTTTCTGTAATAACCGTAGGTGAACGACCTTTTATGCTTATTAAGCTCCCAGGATGAAAATGTCTGACAGTCTGGGAGCTGGGAAACCTTGGCAAAGAAGATGATGCGGTGTCAATGACACTTCTCTTTTTTCTTTAGGAAATAATTCTAATTTTTATGGGCTGTCTTCAGGATACTGACAATGACAATAGAAAAGCCTAATCGTTATTCTATATGCTATGCAGTTAAATTATTATCTTTATTGTGTATTTATTTTATTTAAATTATTATGTTTATTATGTGTTTATTTCACTCTTGTGAGAATTTCATACATTTACACAGTAAATGTGATCATATCCAACCATTGCTTCCCTTTTCTCGCCCCTGCAGTGCCTCCATGACATGCCTCCTCCCTCCTTTAACCACCCCCCTCTCTTTGAGAGCTGCTGAATCCAGGTAGTGTTGTCCATATGCAATGGGCCTGGGCCATCGCCTGGAGCTAGGTTGGGACGGTCAGTTTTCTATGATAAGCTCTATCTCTAAAGAACATTTTGCAAAGCGTTCGTGACCTTATCTGTTGAAAACAACAGACTTTATAGCTCATTTTCTTATCAATTTTGTATTTATATTCTGTGCAATTGTACGTCTGCACACAAAATCATGAGGCAATCATTACAGGAGCTAACAGAACGCTAATAACGTGGACGTGATTCAGGTCACTGCTAAAATATTAGCTGCGAGCATTAAACTGAATGCCAAATCTTGGCAATGTTCTGTGCTTCTGGACCTTGTTGTTTTTAGATCTCAAAATAAAACTGCAAAGTAGGAGGCATGCATGTGAAAGCTTTCCTTCTGTCTCAGTCTTAGGTTTCTAGTCCCATCCATTTGGCTAGTGGCTTCCCCTTTGATCAAGCCATTCTACGGGGGAAAAAGTCAAAATGAATGCTTCCAATTCATAAAGCACAAAATGTTTAAAGATTCATAATACTTTTCATGCTAGTGATTACATGAAGTTTGGTAGGTTTTTTTATATGTAACCTCAAAAATGTTATGTGTTGCATTTAAAAATTGCAGCTTATTAAAATAAAAATTTCTATTGAGTATAACAGTAGAAAATAATTTTTATACTAAAATATTATTTTCAAGAACTCACTAATTTTTATTCTAATTAAATTATTTATTTACTTACAGTTTTTTTTTTACTTATAGGTTTTATATACATAATCCTATCACTTGCGAAACTTGGTTTCTTCACCTCTTCTCATATTTGTTATCTTGACTTTAGCTGCCAGTGACGACAGCAGAATGATCTAAGCACTCAGTGGCACAGCTCTTTCTAAATTTTTCTAAGTGACACTGCAGTTCACTTTAGTTTTCAAATTTACCGAGAAGAGGGTATCAGTAAAATTTTAGAATAGGAGGACCTGGATTTTTAGGTGCACCAAATAAACAGATCAATTTCCTTTGAGAAAAAAACAAACAAAACAAAACAAAACAAAAACAGGAACTGATCAAAACCATAAAACTGAGAAATATCACAGCAAGTAGGAAATTTGAGACCCATTCAGACCACATGCATGCAATTGCTGTACAGCATAAAGTTTTTATGGTGACACTGAGGCAGGGTACATCTATGTGATTTATGTAATATCAGAACTTGAGATGTGAGAAAAGAAAGTCAGAAGTTCAAGATCATCATAGGCTTTCTAGTAAATTTGAGACCAATATGTAATGTATGAGACTCCCTCTCCCCTACACCTGACAAGACAATATTCAAAGCACTTCGGAGGCTAGTGAGACATGAGATGGCTCAGTAGATGAAGGTGTTTATTGCCAAGCTGAAAACCTACCTGAGTTTGATCTTTGGAACTCACATGAGAGGTGGAGAGAACCAATTTCTGCAAGTTATTCTCTGACTTCTACAACCACACTATAGTACTGCATACTTGCATAAACACACATTCACAAACAATGAATAAACCAATAAAATAATGCAAAAATATAAGTCAAAAAAGAATAAAATGCTCAAGAGTAAATGTACCCAAGGACTTAAATATTTGTATGCAAAAACTAAAATATTAATGAAAGAAATTGAAGGAGTTGTATTTAAATGTAAAAAAAGTTCAGGCTTTTGTGTTAGCAGCAGTATTGTTAAAGTGGCCAGATTACCTATTATAATCCATGTATATCACTGTAAAAGAAGCTGTGCAGCTTATCATAAAAGAGGTAATTTGGCTCATCATTTCTGGTGGCTAGATGGTCTAGGTGGCTTGATAGTCCAGGTAGATGGATGTACCAGGTGGCAGGATGGTCCAGGTAGCTTGTTGCCAGTGTCCTAGTTTTGGGGAAGGCACAACAGCCTGGCAAAAATGAATGTAAAACCAATTATATGAAGAAGGGACAGCTAGGATACAAGCTAGGATACAACGAGCTAGGATACAAGAACTTGTATAGACTAGATTCACTCTTTTAAATTCTGTCTATCTATGTATCTATCTATGTATCTATGTATCTATCTATGTATCTATCTATCTATCTATCTATCTATCTATCTATCTATCTATCTATCTAATGCACATGAGTGTTTTGCCTTTGCCTGAATATATTTTTGTCCAACATTGTTGTGCCTGGTGCAAGCTGGGTCAGAAGATACTGTGAGATGCTCTGGGAATGGAGTCATGACCTATCTATTGGTGCTGAGAATTAAACCCAGCCATTCTTAGAGCTATTAATCACAGAGCAATTTCTGTAGTCTCCTAGTCATTAAAAAATTGAAATTTATATGCCTGGATATTTTGCCTGGTTTTGATGTGCACTGCAACACCACTTTTGTGGCTCTAGAGACCAGAAAAGCTGGTCTAGCTGGAAGTGGATTTGCAGATGGGTATGAACCACAACATGGATTTTAAAATTGAACCTGGATTCTCTGTAGGAACACCCTTCTTGCTTCACCATAGCTATCTCTCCAGGCCCCAGGTTCAGATTTTGTCAGCTCTTACAGAAACAAATCTACACTTAGCAGACCTTACTTATTGTAAGAGGCAAAATTTTAACACATTTATGATGGTGAAGACACCCTGACCTTTTTTTATTTCAGTGGAGCTCATGCCTGAAAAGCTCAGCACAGGAGTGCACAATCACTCTTAAGTCCAAGCTTCCATCTTGGAATCTCTGGGGAACTATAGGCCAACTAGAGCAGTATTCTTATCACCTACATATTCAAGCAATCCATAACAAAATTCCAATAATGTTTTAGCAGATATTTTTAAGATTAAACTTTTGAACCACAAAATAACTGAGGCAACAGAGTACTTTTATGAAAGAACAAAGTTATAGATACCATGCTTGCCCTCATTCAATTTATATTACAGGCGTAGTACTCAACAAGTTACAGCCCCCATATAAAATCAAATGTATGAAGCAGCCAATAGATAAATCAAAGCTTATATGGTCAAATAATCTTGTCAACCACACAAAGTAGAAAATGGTATTCTCTTCAACAGATGGCTCTTGGAAGTCTGAATACATAAAACCAAGAAAAGTTTATCCCTTTTCCACCATACACAAAGATTAAAATATGTCAAACATTCATACATTAGATCTGAACACATAAAACTCTTAGAATAAAGTGTAAAAAAGAAACTCTTCAATTTGGCTTCAACAATGATCCTTTCGACATTAAATCAGCAAATCAGGAAACAAAAATAATACATGTGATTGCATGAAACTTAAAAGCTTTTAAAGAGCAAGACAAATAATTGACAAAATGAAAGGTGACACATAGATTAGGAGAAAAGATGCAACCCATCTATCTGATAAAAGATTAAACTGTTATAAAATATACAAGGAATTAAAGCGATTTAATAGTTGTAGATTTGCTTTGAATATGAGCACAAGCTACAAAGATGGCATAAAAGAGGCTCTACCAACATGAAAAGGAACTCCACACCACTAATTAAAGAGCTCAATACCAGTGAGATATCTCTCACATCAGTTACCATAGGATGTATGTACACTATCAAAAAGAGGTAATAAATGTTGCCAAAATTTTTCAGAAAATCTGACCATTGTCTCCATTGCTGGGAATGTGGATTGCTATAACTACTATCCATGTTTAAATATAAAATGCCCCCACAGTCTCACATGGGTAAATACTTGTTCCTCTGTTGATGGTACTGTTTGGGAAAGTTGTGGGGCTTTTATGACACAGGTTCTATAGCCCACTAGGGGAAAGCCTTGAAGTGGATCTTGTCTCTTGTCCAAAACTCTGTTTTGTGGTCTGCCAAGGTGTGAGAAAACAACTCATGCAAGCTTTGCCAGCACTGGCTGACCAATTCTAGCTTCCACGCTTTCCTTATCATGATGGATTGCACCTTCTGAGCTATGAGCAAATTAAACCCGTTCCTTCATCACCTTTTTCTGATATCTTTTATTGCAATAGTGAAAAAAAGTGAATAATACAGCCATTAGTATAAAGACGATAGTGATTTAAAAATAATTAAAAACAGATCAAACATATATTCAGCAACATAGCCAAAGAAATTTAGGTTGGCGAAAAGGTGTCCCTGTTCATTACAGCATAATTAACACTAGTCAGTGTATGCAAGAGCTTGCAATGTCTATTGATAGATGAAGGAATAAATAAATCATGATACGTACATGTATTCATAAACATATGTTTATGTAGGTATGTATGCAACACATACACTTGAGGTACTACTCAACCTTAAAAGGGAAGATCTTGCTATCAACAATTGTGTGGAATAACTTGGAAGACATTTTGCTCAGTGAAATAAGCCAAATATAGAAAATAAATGATCCAACGTATAACCAGAGCTTAAAATATTGCGTGCGTAACAGCAGAGAACTGGATGATGATTCCAAGAAGTAAGAGCTGGGGACAGGTAAACATTGGTCAACAGAATCTCTCTGAAATCTCTGTCTTTTCACAATGTACTGGCGTGTTTGTTTAGGTAGAAAGATTATTTGCTAAAGCTGAGGAAGTTATTTTGTAAAAGCAGAACAAGGAATGTGGTTAATCAGCCGGTTTATAACAGTTTTAATGAGCTCTACAATTTGGTTTTGTGATTGTAATAAGTTACAGTCCAAAGTACCAAGTAAGTTTAAAAATATACATATTTGGAGAGTTGTGGGAAAGCAAAAGAAGTAAATGAAGTCTGGGGCACTACTGTGGTATTTCAGTCTACACTAATATCTAAGGAACTGGGGGAAATGGAAGGATTTTGAGCAAGGATGTTGTAGGGTTGGTTTATGAGCAAGGCTAGTTCAGCTTCTGGGAAGCTGAGTTGTGGAAAAGAGTTGGGAGGTTTTAACTCTAAGCAAAGAATGGGAGTGCACCTGAGATAGAGGACAGCTTTGTGATGAATTTAAGAGAATGAAGGTGAGGCCCACTTGTACAAAATAAGTAAATTATAAGAAAGAAGCAAGTGAATCTTCAAAGGTCTTTTTGCATGGGAAATATTACTTTTCAATTAAAATACTTAATATAAAAGTGTTAAGAAATGCACCTGGTGGACACTCCTGATTCCAGAACTCTGGCGGCTGTGGCAGAAGGGTGGGGGAGGAGTTCATACTCTACTTTCTAAAGAAAAAAAAAGACCACCAAAGGTTAAAGTTAAAAAAGAAGTGCTTTCTAAGTCGAAATGCTTCTAATTTTTAAGGAGAGAAGGAGGAATAGAGGGAGAGGGAGCGAGAGAAACACTTCTGTATATCAGCCATTCTGCACATTGTAAAACTGCCAACCAAAAAGAGATGTGGAAATAAATGGCTAAGTTCAGATCATTTTAGTCATTTTATTCTAGCTTTGTTAAAGTCTATTTGACAAGTGTCATCTACACTTGTGAGGAAGAACACGACATGCTGTTGTGTGTACAATGAGAAGTGACAATGAATAAAGTAGCTAACACATTTGTCCTCTCACATGTTTATCGTTTATTCCTAGTGAAAATTTCTAAACTGTGTATAGTATCTTACTGACTATGCTGCTGTGTTGGTCTGTCTTGGTCAAGGTGGCACAAAGTAGAATCATCCAAGTAGGCCGCCTTTACTGAAGAAGCCTCCTGATTGCTGATTGGTGTAGGAAGGTTCTGTCTGCTGTAGGCAGTGGCATCCCAGGGCAGGTGGAGCTGGGATGTAGAAGAAAAGTAGCTGAGCAGTCCAGAGAGCACCTGCCAGTAAGCAGCACTCCTCTATTCTCAGTTTGAGTTTCTGCCTCCATGTTCCTATCTGAAGTCCTTCCTTCTATGATGGGCTGTGATAAGGTAATGTAAGATGTAAGAAATAAGAATTTTCCTCTCCCAAATTAGCTTTAGTCAGTATTTTTTTTTTATCTGAGAATGTTTTATATAACGTTGGGTATACAGGTAGATCAAATATCAGTATTTTATCACAGCAATGTAAAGCAAACTATGACAGCCATACAATAAATCACCAGTAATTATTAATCAAAGACATAAGAGTTGTAACACTGTCTTTCTCCTCTTCTGATGTGGCTTTTCTAGTTTCTGTGACATACTCAGATACATGAGTCTGAATTTCTTAGCATTTTTGAACATATTTTTTCTGCATGGAGAGTTCAAACTGGTGTGTCTGGGAGGATGAATGCTGGAAAGTTATATTCTGGTATCTTGAAGATACCACTCCTTTTATAATTCAGGTAAGATTTACACACTATGAAATGCACAGATATTAGATATTTAATTAAATAAAGCTTAACAAATGAGTGTGTCATTATTAATGTTTCAATAAATGATCATGAGTTTTTGCATAGCATTTTCTTTGCTTTTGCAAGTTAATTTTTTCATACTTTTTATGTTATGATCATAGTCTATCCTGCCTACCAATTCTCCCAGGTTCTACTGTCTCTCCCTATACACACAGTCTTGCTCTTTCTCTCTTAAAGAGGAAAACAAAATGAACAAAAAGCCTAAACTCAAACTCCAAACAAAACAAAACAAAACCTAAAAACCAACAACAAAAAAATAACAATGAAAAACCAGTGGTTGTGTTGGTCAACCACTCCCGAATATGAATGCTGCCACGGAGTGTGGTTAATACACCCAGTCTCACTCCATTGAAGAAAACTGATTTTCCCCTCTCCTAGCAGCTGCCAATTGCAAATAGCTTCTTTGTTAGGGGCTCTGTGTTCACTTTCTCTTCTCCTTGCTGGGAATTTGTCCTGTTTGAACTTGTGAAGGTCTTGTGCACATTGTG
Source organism: Psammomys obesus (assembly GCF_907164565.1). NCBI lineage: Eukaryota > Metazoa > Chordata > Mammalia > Rodentia > Muridae > Psammomys > Psammomys obesus. The sequence continues at coordinate 3,393,542 of NW_026592666.1, forward strand.
AAAGATTCTGTGAGTTCCTGTTATGTCTTGAGAACACTGTTTCACAGAATTTGACCACCACCTCTTGCTCTTACATGCTTTCCATTCTCTCTTCCATATAAGTCCTTCAGCCTTGAGGAGGAAGTTAGATAAAGACATTCCATTAAGGACTGAGTGCTTCAAAGTCTCTCACTCTATGCACATTATCCAGTTGTGGGTCTCTTATATTCTGCTGTAAGAAGAAGCTCCTCTGATTATGTACCCAAAGATGTACTGATCTCTGAGTATAGAGATATGTCATTAGATGTTATTTTATTATGTTCCTTGGTTGTACATTTTTCCTTAGGGCCCAACACCTACCTAGTCTCAGGTTCTTGCCTAATTATTAGTGCCAGGTTCATGGAGCTTGTCTTAAATTCAATGAAAAAGTAGTTGGCGATTCCCACATTTGCGACACAATTGCACCAGTGGATATGTCTTGCAGGCAGGTCATTATTGTAACTTTCAGAGTTTGTAGTTGTGTGATACTGATTGTTATGTCTCTCTTTTAGTAGCTTGTATACTATCTTCCAGCACTATAAAAAATAGTTTTTGGTAAAGTTATTCCCGATGGAATACTACTCAGCTATTAAAAACAAGGAAATGATTATATATGCAGGCAAATGGATGGAACTAGAAAAGAGAATTCTGAATGAGAAAACCCAGACCCAGAAAGAAACACATGCTATGTACTCATTTATAAGTGAATTTTAGCCATTGTTCATATAACATTCTTGTGGAATATATACAATTTATCCTTGTTCATTCAAATGCTGATTTCTCTACCCCACTATCTGGTTTCAACCTGGACATTGCATTGTGATGCTTATTCTAAGCATCAGCTGTCTTAGTTTTTGTAAACATGCTTCCATTTGTTCCCTGTTTTGCCAATAAAACAACCAACCATTTTGATGGGTGTAAGGTGAAATCTCAGGGTCGTTTTGATTTGCATCTTCCTGATGGCTAAGGATGTTGAACATCTCTTTAAGTGTTTCTCTGCCATTCTATATTCCTCTACAAAGAATTCTCTGTTTAGCTCTGTACCCCATTTTTTATTTGGATTACTTGATTTATTGCTTTTTAACTTCTTTAGTTCCTTATATATACCAGATATCAGCCCTCTGTCAGATATAGGGTTGGTGAAGATCCTTTCTCAGTCTGTAGGCTGTCGTTTTGTTCTGACGACAGTGTCTTTTGCTTTACAGAAGCTTTTCAGTTTCATGAGGTCCCATTTATTGATTGTTGCTCTTAGAGCCTGTTCTGTTGGTGTTCTGTTCAGGAAGTTGTCTCCTGTGCCAATGAGTTCTATTCTGTTCCCCACTTTTTCTTCTAACCAATTTAGAGTATCTAGTTTTATGTTGAGGTCTTTGATCGACTTGGACTTTAGTTTTGTGCAGGGTGATAAAGATGGATTTATTTTCATTTTTCACCTTATACCCATCAAAATGCCTAAAATCAAAAACTCAAATTGAAAGGATCAAACTAACTTTGTCACCTATATGTCTTCTAAAGCCTATACTTTTGAGTTTTAGGTCCAGGTTAAGCTAAAGCCTCTTAGTACCTTTCCAGAGAATGGAGGAATGTGACCCTATCTGTGAGGACAGACATAAAAAAAAGCAAGCAAGCAATGACCTTCACTCAGCAAAACAAAACAAAACCCGACCAGACCCTTGTCTTCGAGATAGTGTTTCTTAGCAACCAACCCTGATGGCCTCAGTCCTTCTTCTGAGTAGCTTTTGACCTCCAGCCAAAAGCCCACAGTCCTGATCTTCAAGGATGAGCTAACCACCCCCACCTTTAATTGCAGCTGCATCCACACTTGGCAGGACTGGCTAAGCTTGAGCACCTAAGACTAACCAATTTTCTTACTTTATAGCTTCCTCATCCAATCCTAAATAACCAAGACTGCAACTTCAAAATTCCTGTGCTTTATCTTTTAAAAACCCAAGGCCTTTGTCTCCCGGTGCCACTCTTGGCTGATTGGCAGGGGTGACTCCATTGCATAATGGTTAAAATAAACCTCTTGTGATTTTGCAACGATGAGATCTGGTCTCCTGAGTTCTCTTCATCGCTTCTGAAAATTAGGCTCATGCTGGGCTTAACCAAATGACAACACATGTTGGAGAGGTTGTGGAAAAAAGGGAACCCTCCTCCATTGCTGGGTATGTAAACTGGTACAATCACTTTGGAAAACAATCTGGTGCTTTCTCAGACAATTAAGAATAGTGCTTCCTCAAGACCCAGCTATACCACTGCTAAACATATACCCAAAATTTGCTCAAGTACACAACAAGAACATTTGCTCAACCATGTTTGTAGCAGCTTTATTTGTAATAGCCAGAAGCTGGAAACAGCCCAGATGTCCATCAACAGAGGAATGGATATAGAAATTGTGGTATTTTTATACAATGGAATACTACTCAGCAATCAAAAACTAGGAAATCATGAAATTTGCAGGCAAATGGTGGGATCTAGAAAAGATCATTTTGAGTGAAGTATCCCAGAAGGAGAAAGACACACCTGGTATATACTCACTTATATAGACCTATAAGATATGATAAACATAATGAAATCTATACACCTAAAGAAGATAAACAAGCAATCCTCATTTGGAAAGACAAATGGGATGTGCACTGGATGTAGAAGAAAACAAGTAACAGGACAGGAGCCTACCACAGAGGGCCTCTGAAAGATTCTACCTAGCAGAGTATCAAAGCAGATACTAAGACTCATAACCAAATCTTCAACAGAGTGCAGGGAATCATATGAAAGAAGGAGAGTTAGTATGACCTGGAAAGGACCAAATATATTTGGGCACAGGGGTCTTTTCTGAGACTGACACTCCAGCAAGGACCATGTATGGATATAATCTAGAACCTCTGCTCGAGTGTAGCCAGTGGTAGCTCAGTAACCAATTGGCTTCCCATAGTAAGGGGAACAGGGACTATTTCTGATAGGAACTCAATGGCAAGCTCTTTGACCTCCCCATTCCCCAAGGGAGAAGCAGTCCTGCTAGGCTACAGAGGAGGAGTTTGCAGTCTCCTGATAAAAGATACCTAATAAACCAGGGTCAGATGAAAGGGGAGGAGGTCCTCCCCAATCAGTGGACTTGGAAAGGGGCAGGGAGGAGATAAGGGGGAGAGGGTGGGGTTGGGAGGGACTGAGGGAGTGGGATACAGCTGGGATACAGATTTAATAGAATGTAACTAATAATAATAATAAAAAATAATAATAAAATAAAAAAATAAAACAACCAACCAATGCTGAGCAATGGAGAGAATAGAGTGGGACATCCTGGTTTGGAGGGGAGGAGAAAGAAGCTAGTAGGAAGAGGATTAGGAGAAAAAAGATCTGTGGGGAAAGGACTTGGAAACTAGGAAAGATGAACCAGATCTAAGATAAGACTAAAAAGCAAGTATAATGTGGAAAATATGAATAGGAGGAAGCTATACAGGCTTAGAGGTTTAGGATGGGGTATTTATTGCTCAGCATTGTTCTCTAGGTTAATTAAATAAATCCGAGTCTCTGTGTGATGATTTGGGTATACAGCTGGTTTAGTAATAATCACTGTTTAACTGGAAGATTAATCAATAATGAATATTAATAATCAGCAACACACCATATAGTACAAGATAAGCATTCTACAAGGCACAGACCCAAAGAAAATAAGTAAGTAAGATCCAAAGGACAATGCATAAATCTCACTTGGCAGAGGCAGTTGTTGAAGAGAGGGAACAAGGTAGGAAGGGGCATAGAGAAGTTAAGAGGGTAGAGATCAGACATGAGACAAGCTAGGGTGAGAGGACAGAAGGCCAGTAGAGAAAAGAGAAATGGAAGGTAGAGGTATCTCTGTGACAAGCTGGAGAACTAAGACAGTGTAGACTCCTGAAAGAATATGAGGGGGATTCAAGCAAAGACCCCTCGTAGCAGAGGCTATAGAGACTGAAGGGGAGACCCTCTAAGTAGACTAGTCAAGGGGAACACCAACCCACACTCAAAATCTTTGTCCCAATATTTACCCTACCTACAAGATGTACAGGGAAAAAAATAGAGCATAGAGTATGGGAATGCCCAACCAACGTTTGGCCAACCAAAGACCCACCCTGTGGGAGAGTGCTAGTCCCTCACACTAAGCTTGCAGACAGGAGCCTGATAGAGTTGTCTTTTGAGAGACTCTACCCAATAGTGCCTCAGCACAGAGACTCACAGCCAAACATTGAGTGATGTGTACGGAACCTTATGGAAAAGTGGGAGGAAAGAGAAAATGACTTGGAGGTGACAGAAGCTTCTCAAGAAGACCAACAGAGACAACTAACCAGGGCCCAGAGGGTCTTGGTGAGACTGAAGCATTAACCAAGGACCATGCATGAACTGTACCTATGCCCCCTACAAAGATGTAGCAGATGGACAGCTTAGGCCTCATGTGGGTCCTCTAGTGGGTCCACAGTAGTCTGGACCCTTCGACATCAATCAATAATCAAGGAAAATTTCTACAGATAAAAGCACAGATGAACTGGACCTAAGACATGGGAAATTCCTGTCTGATAAGGAAAATTCCTCAGATGAGATTCCATCTTCATAAGTGACTCTTGGTCTATGTCAAGTCGACAATAAAAATTACCCAGGGCATCATTATTTAGATTTTCATCAATTTCAGATGGAGGATAAAATGGTTTTACTCATCAGTGCCACCTGGTAGAAGTTTACCTAGATGAACCTAGGGAGTGCATTTGGGAAGAGGTTTCACAGAGCCTTTTCCTTGGCTTTGTTGGGCCATCGATGTGGAATTTAATATTACTATGTACTCTTAGGCTTTGGAGAGTCATCATTTGGGGCAAGGAAAGGTAGAAAAAGCTTATTTTCAGGATTCTACTTTCTTAGTTATAATGTGTAAGAGAGTAAAGTGTCATAGTGACTATGTAGGTAGTTAAATTTTAATAATGAACAACAGTCTATAGACTCAAATTGCTCACTATAGTAAGTAGCATATCTGTGTTTTCTAATATTAGCCCTGTAATCTGGTAAGAATAAATTAATGTTAGTAATTGTTACATCATTCTACAATCAAGGAACTTCTAGAACGTTCTGGATCTCTATGGTTTCTTTATCCTGAAGAGGATACTCTACCATTGCATACATAAAGTCATTTTCTCCCAATGACTTCCCTTTTCAAATTGACTCATATAGGCGCATGTGTTCAAGTTCACACATTTTCTCAAAAATTAGTACCTTTTGTGGTCTGCCAAAACTCACAAGGAGCTTCTACAATTTGTGAGTTACTTCTGTTAGTTTTTCTGTTTTTTTTCTAAGGTAGCTGAGTCTATTGCCACTGTCTCAGGCAAAAGAGACATCAGAATGCAGTGCTGTGCAGAGCTGACTGCACAATCCATAGTGCTACAACAAGTCAGGAGTGGTGAATGTGATAATGCTGTGTCCTTCTATGCTTTTCCTACAGGGTTGGCAGGTGGCAGCACCTGTGTCCAAGCAGGAGAAATCTCTTCCTAGAATCACGGTGCTCTAGAAAGAGGTAGACTTAGCACTTCTGTTACAGTGTGTACATATGTGTTTGTTCAGTTTCCCCTTGCTCTTAGGACTTGGTTATTCATTCAAAGAGTAGAGAACACAGATTCAAAGAAAATTGGAGACTGGAATGGCCCACGGCAATTTTGTGCTAAACATAAATCCTATACTGGATTGCAGACTCCTTGATGGCTTCACTCTCTAATAATTCAGGCTGATAAAACACATTTTTATTCTAGTAGTAGCCACAGAGTGCACCCAAGCTGATAATTATCCCATTCTATACATGCATATTGTTTTTTTTTTTTTTTACTTCTTGAGATTATAATGTAATTACAAGATTTCTCCGTTCCCTTTCTCCCCAATCCCCCACCAAGCTCTCCCATATTCCTCCCACACTGTCTTTCAAATTTATGGCCTCGTTTTTCATTAATTGTTATTACATGTATACTGTTTTGAAAATTAAAATCCTATTCCCTCTTCCACAGTTTTAGAGTTCAAAACTTATTTTCAAACCATTGAAGTTTAAATTGCTTGGTTTCTTGTTCTTGGACTTTGGCTATCCTTCCAAGTGATAGGTGTGATGATCAGTCTTCACTATCAACTCCACTAGATTTAAAATCACCATGGATGCTTAACTGTGGCTGTGCTCATGGAGCAATTTCCACCAGCGTTGAAGAGACGAATGTGGCTGGGTGTGTCAGCACGTACATGAGTTGCTGTCCCAGAGTAAAAACAAGAAGAGAGCACACAGAGTGGAGCATCAGCATCCTGCTTAGCTGTAACATGACCTCACACTGCTGGCTGACACCGTACTTTCCCTGCCATTGGGGCTGTACCCTCAACTGTGAGAAAACAACAAACCCTCTCGTCTTTCCTTAAGATTTTTTTTTAAGTATTCTGTCACTGCAACAAGAAAAGTAAATAACATAACAGATTTTGGTAGATCAATATGATTTTTCATAAAGACAAATACATTTTATCACAGAAAACTTGATTTTACTGAAATACATGCTTATAGTTAGTTTAACCAGAAGCAGTTTTAAACATAATTTTATTACTATTATTAGTTTCCCCCTTCGTGTGTGTGTGTGTGTGTGTGTGTGTGTGTGTGTCTGCACTCCTGCCGTTTGCAGAGGTCAGAGGATACTTTATGGGATTCATTTTCTTCTACCCTGTGGGATTTGGGAATCAAATCCAGGTCATTAGGCTGAAAAGAAAACTTTGGCTTGCTGAGCCATCACAACAGTCCGAGAAGCGGCTTTCTATGTAGATTGTAAGATTGGCATATTCTTGTCTCTCAGTGAGAAAAACATGGGTCAAGATGGTACTGTTGTTTTAATATTCTTAAGATGTGAAATAAACACAAAACTTTGAAAATGTGTTGTTATTAAATTTCAGTAAGCAATTAACAAATATTTGTATTGAAACACATGTTAGAAAATAACACAAGTTGAAGAGAAAGAGCTAATGTAAAGATGGTTGAAACTCCAAGCAAAACACTCCAGGATGACGGATGGCTTTTTGGGTCTGCTCCTAGGAACTGTCCAGCTCTGTGGCATATTTAAAATTCTACTTTAGTCTCATTTTACAGTGTTTTAAGTGAACTTTTATTCACTTAAGATATAGGTGTAGAAAGTATGTAAATCTCAAATTTCCTGTGGAAATAATTAAATCTATTCTTGTAGTCCATCCATACCCCCTTTCCCACCAGATGATAACAAACATTCCCTTTCACACACTATATGATTTCAAGTGACTGTTTCTGGATGGAAACAGTCATAAATGGAATTACAATGATATTTTTGTCTGGTTTCTTTTGTTCAGTATCATGTTTGTGGGATTGTATTTTATTGAGGAATGTTTCTGTGATTCATTTGTTTCTAATCATTTTATGGATGGTCTTCTAGTCTCTTAATATTATAACATTCATACATTTGGGTTGGTGGGTATCTGCACTGTTTTTTATTTGGGGCCATTAAAGATAGAGCCACAGTGAACAGTGAGGAATGAAGTGCTCAGTGGGGCCATGGCAATCATTCATGTACATCCTTTCATTCTGAGTAGTGTAGTAGCTACAGCACAAAGCAATGCATTTGTTCAACTTTATCAGCTGTTGCTAACATTTTCCAAAGTGGTTATTTCACTTTGTACTTTCCTCCCCATGATGTAATGATATCATTGCTATATATTTCTGCCAGTGCTTGTCATTGCTAGTCTATTTAGTTTGAGTGAGATTAAGTACTTTCTTGGTATTTGTGAGCCTAAGATAGTCCTTATATTTTGTTGGTCATTTGAAAGGTCTTTTATAACAGAGCATTTTTTTGCATTCATTTCTTATATTTCTTAGTTGATATTGTTCTTTATCTTATATTGTTTGCTTTTATTAAACTGTAATGGTTAGTAATAACTTTGGAAGAAATAATTGCCAGCCTCAATATCAAGAATATATTTCCTTGTATCTTAATCAGAATGATTTGGTTTTACCTTTTGTAAGTATATTTGCAGTTCACCTGCTGTTTGTATGGTATGTAGTATGGTAAGGGGCAAATATAATTTTTCCATGTAGATATTAAATTGATCTAATACAACTTTATCAATTTTTGTTATATGTAGTCATCAACTAATCAAATATGCAGGACTGTCTTTAAAATTAACAATGGAAGACCAAAAACAAAAGAGTGACATTTCAAATTGAACAATAATATTGAAACTGAAAACAACTAAAAATAATATATTTGGGATAAAAGGGACAAAGCTAGGGGGTAGACTTGTTTTTCCAATCATCAAGTTTTTAAATCTGTAGTTATTAAGACATGGAATATCAACACAATGAGATACAAATAAATACAAGAAGAAATCTAAGAAGAGATTGGTGCATGCACAGGTATTTGAATATAACAAAGGAAAAATATAGAACATGGAAAAAAAATCTTTTAAACAAGTTGTATTAGATGTTGTATTAGATCAATTTAATATCAATATATATTATATTTATATATCAATTTACATATCAATATATAGTTTCAATGTATTTTCAAATCAGTTTGCCACCTTCCAAATATTATTTGATATAATTTTATTGGATGTATATTAACATATAAATAATCTGATGATAGTTACATTCTATGTCCCTGAACTAGTCAGCTTATTTGGCTTATAGTTCTGGAGGTTCCAGCCAAAGATTAAGTGAGCTGTCTGTTTTCAGTCTGTACTGGGGTCCCACAGTCAGCTTTGGGACTGCATAATAGAGTAAACTACGTAGCTAATGAGCCCAAGATCAGAGAGGTAAGAGAAGGTGAACACCCACAATCCTTTTGGAGGGAATGCTGTCAATGGCCTACAGACTTTGCCAAGGGCCACACCATGCGAATTCCACAGCACCTTCTAATTCAACCACATTTTACACACAGTGAGCTGAAGCATATTTGTTCAAGCCATACAGTTCATCCCTATTTGTTTAGAATGACTTTATTAATGTTAGATAATGTCTGAGTTTTTACTAGGAGTTTTTAATACACTTTAAAAATGTTTCTTTTGATTGTTATTGGTGGTATCATTAATAATAAGTTTTGGGTTCCTTCTAACTTTTTTGCTATCAGTATAAAAATAAATACCTTTTTCTGTAGTGGGCTTAAATATAATGCTATAATAATTTTTTATTACTTCCGAGTTTATCTGTCGATTACAATGGAGTTTCTACATATATAACACTTACTGTGAACATTATTAGCAGCCACTTTTCTTCACTACTGAAGAATATTTCTTTTAGTTGCATCATTTTGTTTTGACATATTATTGTTCAATTTGAAATGTCACTCTTTTGTTTTTGGTCTTCCATTGTTAAAGACAGTCCACAAGCTCATCTTCCACTTTATTAAGTTGAAAATTGAGATCTCACATTACATAGATACTAAAAATTAAGTCCCATTCTTACCAACTGTCCACAAATGAGGTAAAATAAAAAACCAAATGGCATAAAAGAATAAGAAACAAGTAATCACACACAATTCTGATGATAACTATACTGAAAACAATGCTGTGAATGTTACAAGACTACAAACATGACAGATAGAAACAGCCACAAATGTAATCCTCTGTATGCACATATTCAGAACATTGGTATGGAGATAGATCACATGAAGTTCTAAACACTTTCAAAATTTGCAAATAAAAAAGGAATAATAAATCATAATATTTCCCAAGAAATCAGATGTCTAAAGGTCCACATATATTCTATACACTGATATGAACTTCTACAGATCATAATAGCTAACATTCTTTCTTTGTTTACAGAATATTTCACATGACCAGCTAAGATGTTGGAAATATACAAAACAATATTTAGAAGCCATTAGCCAAGCATGTCTTCTCTTGAAGAATGATATTCTGATCAGTGGTAGTTAGGCTATCTGGAATAATGCATACCTTTAGAGAATGATTTGTTCTTTTATTCATGTATTCAATAAAACCGTGCCACTGAATGATAACTATTTCTATATAGCATTAATATGAAAGGTCTAAAAATATGTTACTGCTAGCAATGACTACCATGTCAGGAGATGTATTGCTACTAAATATAATACATTATTTATGATCAAAAATATATAGACAATTGGGAACTGATTTTCACCCTAGGTATGAGAAAAATATTTCCTCTTTTTTTTCTTGGTTTTCACTACTCCTGAGGCAGTAAATACAGTGTTATTATGAACTAGAGGCTTGAAACATTTTGGAAATAATATTACAAACCAGTCTCACACACAAAATATATGGCACTCCCAACACCTGGTCCTAATACATGTCTTTAGTGGAACTTGACCTGTAGAAAGGCAATAGACAACTGTTTTTTGAAACTATCATGGGAACCTGATTTAGTTAAGCACTTTCCTGTGTGCTGTTACTCTATCTTTAGGGTTGTTGTTGTAATTGACTAGATGGCAATTAAGTCTATTGTGTTCTTATGCCTGCTCCTTTGTAAGGCAAACCCCAGTGGCTGATGGAGAGCCAGGGGATTCCCGTGGAGAAAAGGCAGGAGCTGGCCAGTTCTTCAATAATCCTAGAACCTCCAGCAAGTGTTAAGAGGACTGGATAAATTGCATTTGGTGGGCTACTTGACAGCCGATTTGCACAAAAAGATGCCATGGGCTATAGGAAAGTAATGTGTTTTACTCGTGGCAGGCGTGCTTGGAATAAAAACATACTAATATAGCAGTTTCAGTGTGGCAAAGTACGAAATAAGACAGAAGTTAAATTGGAGTACCTCTCTTGGCCTTTTAATAACCATGCGGCAAAGTGAGCTGAAGAATTGTTTCACAGAGAGGAACCCTTCTTTTTTAATAGGCTTTTAGAAGCTTTTTTTTTTTTTTTTTTTAAAGGCAGTATGGGAACATTGCATTAGTGTATAACTAAACAAAGTATTTTTACATAGTTTGTTTTACTAGGCAAAGCATACTGAAGAAGGCTAAGAGATGAAAATACAAACCATTTTTTCTAAGAAATAATCTCACCATTTCTCACATTTCTGTACATGTTATTTTATAAACACAATTTATGTATATTATTTGTAGATACAAAGTTAATGTTTTTTTTTTTCACATTTTTGTCCATCACTTAGTGGTATATGTTATTTTCTCATGTTACTGAAAGCTTACTAAAAGGTTGTTTGAATAATTGCTAAGGATTATTCAATTTAGCGATCGATCTAGTCATATTACCATACTCCTGCTGACAATCATTTAACTCTTTGACACTTTCTTTCACTCCTTTAATTTTAAAACCTATTTCTATCACAAACAGTATTACAATAAAAATCTCAAGTTACACAGGTGACCATGCATGATTATTCTTCTATATTAAATAACTATAACCATAGGCAATGGATCAGAGGGTACACGCCATAGTATAGTAACCAACTTGCCTCAATAGCAAACAAATAGACTCTTTGTTCCTTCTAACACTATTCCTGCAACCTCTAAGTGTTAAGCATTCATTATTGTTTTCAATAAAATTGAATAAAATCTTAGATTTCATAATTTTGCTTGACCCTTTCTGATATAAAACATATAGTTTACCTCAAATTAAACTTTTTTTTTCATGGTATCAAAGAGATTTAGCTCAGTTGCTGGAGTGCTTTCCTGGCTGCTGCAAGGGTCTGGGTTCAATTGCAAAGGTATCAAAGAAGTCCCCCAAACAATTCCTAAGCCTATAAGGATTTTGGCCCAATATGTAATTAGGTTCCATTGGAAATAATTACTGCTCCTTATGAAATTCTCTGGGACTTTTCTGGTGCAGTATGATGCAAAAATTGAAAACACCAATGAAAAACCTAATGTCCGAACCACGGCCAGCCTCAGGAAGCCTAAAATGCTTTCATTTCCCCACAGCTTAGTTTTCTATGATCCAATGATTATCACACAGCCTTTCCTTGGCAAAATGTCTCTCCAAGAGGAATTATCTAAACTGTCATATTCCTAAATAGGTTTTATGAAATTTTTCAAGAAAAACTTTGACATGTTCATAATTAGTTTCCCTAAGATGTTTCAAAATGTTTTATCTGAAAGGCCAAGGGGAGCTTATTCCAGTAAGATAAGTATAATTAAAAAAAAAATGATTGACATGGTTTACTAAGTTGATCAAACAAAGAATAAATGTCATATGGTTATAAGGATACAGAGAAAATACTTGTTTGAATTCAACATTTAGTTATGATTAAAACCAGGTTTAAAACTTCATATCAAGTTCAATGAGTAAAGCACTCCTAAGCTCTAAAAAAGAACCTATTGATGTTTTCCCAAGGAGTCGTATTGTCAAATTACCTTCTAAATATTTCTGTTTATTCCCATAGATTTGTGTTCTGCTCTCAACCTTAGAGAAATGTTTTATTGCAGGGACTCAAAACAGTTCAAAGGGCTGAGAATAAGTAACTTTATCAATGTTTATCCTGACATAGCTTAGGGAACATCATGCAAGAGCAGATAGAAAAACAAATATAAAAGCTTGAGGTTAGGGAAGAGAGCTATAAAATACTGTCCTGTGTACATGATATGGTTGCTATATGAATGAGACCATAATAGTTGTAATTATTGGAAGGATATCAAGCCACAAAAATTCCAGTATGAAGGGAATAGGTCCAGATGTCCAAAACTTAGTGACAAGCTATTGGCAATTGATGGATGCTGGGAGGAAAGAAATAATTTTTCTTTGGGAGTGTGGAGGTCAGAGGACAATTTGGTGGAGCTGATTTTCTTTTACCTGTATGTGGGTTCTAGGATCAAACCCAGTTTGTCATTGGGCCATCTCTCTGGCCATCTTTCCCTTTTTAAGCTGTTTTTCGCAGGCATTCTGTCACAGCGAGAAACTAACACAATAGGCTAACACACTTAGCCACTTAAGTCCACTTCATGGACTCCTCACTGACTTTTGAAGAATGATCCCACTACAGTTTGCAGAGTCGTGGGAGGAGAAAACTACCTGGGAAAGAGTTGTAGAAATCTGTACAAGGGTAGTGTTGCTTCTGTTGATGAACACCAGCATGTAACACATATGTGTGGAGACAAGCTGTGAGACTGGGAAAGGCACAGCCATGGTGATCTCAGCTAAGCAATCCAAAGAACTCAAAAAAGGAAAGCAAGATTATCTTTTATTTTTTAATCAATAGGGAAAAAATGTCTTTATTGAAGCACTTGGCACATCCAAGAAGAAGAGAGAGAGGTAGTGGCTCAGGAATGGGCCTGAGGCCCATGCTACTCTTTTTTAATTTTTTTTCTTTATTAATTACGCTTTATTCACTTTGTATCCCCCCTGTGGTTCCCCCCCTTCTCCTGTCCCAATCCCTCCCTTCCTCCACCCTCTGCATGCATGTCCTTCCCCAAGTCCACTGATAGGGGAGGTCTCCTTTTCCTTCCTTCTGATCCTAGTCAATTAGTTCTCATCAGGAGTGGCTGCATTGTCTTCTTCTGTGGCCTGGTAATGCTGCTTCCCCCTCAGGGGGAGGTGATCAAAGAGCAGGCCAATTAGTTCATGTCAGAGACAGTCCCTGTTCCTATTACAATGGAACCCACTTGGAAACTGAACTGCCATGGGCTACATCTGTGCAGGAGTTTTAGGTTATCTCCATGCATGATCCTTGGTTGGAGTATCAGTCTCAGGAAAGACCCCTGTGCTCAGATTTTTTGGTTCTGTTGCTCTCCTTGTGGAGTTCCTGTCCTCTCCAGATCTTACTGTTTCTCACTTCTTTCATAAGATTCCCTGCACTCTGCCCAAAGGTTGACCATAAGTCTCAGCATCTGCATTGATAGTCTGCAGGGCAGAGTCTTTCAGAGGTCCTCTGTGTCAGGCTCCTGACTTGTTCCCTCTTTTCGCCTTCTTCTGATGTCCATCATCTTTGCCTTTCTGGATAGGGATTGAGCATTTTAGCAAGAGTCCTCCCTCTTGATTAGTTTCTTTAGGTGCACAGATTTTAGTAGGTTTACCCTGTATTATATGTCTATATGAGTGAATATATACCGTGTGCGTCTTTCTGCTTCTGGGATAGTTCACTCAGGATGATCTTTTCCAGATCCCACCTGCAAATTTCATGATTTCTTTGTTTTTTTATAACTGGATGTCTACATGTAGAAAAATGCAAATAAATTCATACTTATCACCCTGCAAAAAACTAAAGTCCAAGTGGATCAAAGACCTCAATATAAAACCAGACACACTAAACAGCTTATAAGAAAAAGTGGGGAAGAGCCTTGAATTCATTGGCACAGGAGACAACTTCCTGAACAGAACATCAACAACACAAGCTCTAAGAGCAACAATCAATAAATGGAACCTCATGAAATTGAAAAGCTTCTGTAAAGCAAAGGACACTTTCATCAGAACAAAATGACTGCCTACAGATTGGGAAAGGATCTTCACCAACCCTGTATCTGACAGAGGACTAATATCCAGTATATATAAAGAACTAAAGAAGTTAAACAGCAAAAAATCAAGTAATCCAATTAAAAAATGGAGTACAGAGCTAAACAGAGAATTCTCAATAGAGGAATATCGAATGGCAGAGAATCGCTTAAAGAAATGTTCAATGTCCTTAGTCATAAGGGAAATGCAAATCAAAACAACCCTAAGATTTCACCTTACACCCATCAGATTGGCCAAGATCAAAAACTCAAATGACAACACATGCTGGAGAGGTTGTGGAGAAAGGGGAACCCTCCTCCACTGCTGGTGGGAATGTAAATGCGTACAACCACTCTGGAAATCAATGTGGTGCTTCCACAGACAAGTAGATCTGGCGCTTCCTCAAGATCCAGCTATACTTCGCGTAAGCATATACCCAAAAGAGGCTCAAGTACACAGTAAGGACATTAGCTCAATCATATTTGTAGCAGCCTTATTTGTAATAGCCTGAAGCTGGAAACAGCCCAGATGCCCCTCAGTGGAGGAATGGATACAGAAATTGTGGTACATCTACACAATGGAATATTGCCCATGCTATACTTTACACTTTACCATAACAAGCTTCAAAACAAGCTCTAGGCTGGGCAGGAATGATAAAGATAGACAGCATGATTGAGTTCCAGTTTTTTTATTGCATCATAGTGTGATTGTAATTAACAATAAATTATTGTTTATATTTCTAGAGAGCTGCAAAAGCAGATTATGAATAGTCTCATCACAAGTGATAAATGTTTGAGATGACAGACAAGTTAATTGCTCAAATGAGATTGTTACAGTTTGCATATATGTTTTGAAATATCACATTTTACCTCACAAATATATATGATAATTATATTTCAGATTTTTAAAAGTAAAAAGCCAGTTTAAAACAAGCCATGAAAAAGTGTGAAACAGGGTTGAGAACATTTAAAAGGGATAGGTTTACAGCAGAATAACCATTGTGGGGGTTCCTCTGCAAACGTAAAAGACTGTTATGGTATATACCATATGTGTCTTTCTCCTTCTGAGTCACCTTATTCAGGATGATCTTTTCTAGTTTCCACTATTTGCCTGCAAATTTCATGATTTCTTAGTTTTTAATTGCTAAGTAGTATTCCACTTTGTAAATGTGCCACACTTTCTGTATCCATTCCTCCTTTCAGGCACATCTAGGTTGTTTCCGGATTCTGGCTATTACAAATAAAGCTGCTATGAACATAGCTGAGCAAAGGTTCTTATTAAATGCTGGGACATTATTTCGGTATATGGTCAGTAGTGGTATAGCTGCATCTTAAGGTAGCACTATTCCTAATTTTCTGAGAAAGCCCCAGATTTTTATGTCCAAAGTGGTTGTACAAGTTTACATTTCCAACTAGCAATGAAGGAGGGTTCCCCTTTCTCCATAACCTCTCTAGCATGTGTCATCCCTCAGATTTTTTATCTTAACCATTCTGATGGATGTGAGGAAGAATCTCAGTGTCATTTTGATTTGCATTTCTCGGATGACTAAGGACATTGAACATTTCTTTAAGTGTTTCTGTCATTCAATATTCCTCTGTTAAAAATTTTCTGTTTAGCTCTGTACCCCATTTTTTTGGATATTAGCCATATAATATAGGATAAACATACCAAAATCCAAAGTCCTAAAGAGGCTAAACAACAAGGAGGACACTAGGGAAGAGGCTGAAACCTGATTCATAAGGGCAAACAGGATAGACATCAGCAGAAGGAGAAAGCAATGAACAGGTCAGGAGCCTTCTGTAGGGGACCGCTGAAAGACTCTACCCACTAGGGTATTGAAGGAGATACTGGGACTCATAACCAAACTTTAGGCAGAGTGCAGGAAACCTTACCGAAGAAGAAGGCTCCAGATAAACCTGGAGGGGACAGGAACTCCACAAGGAGAGCAACAGAGCCAAAACACCTGGGTCAAGGGGACCTACAGTGACTAATACTCCAACCAAGGACCATGCATGGAGAGGACCTAGACCCTCCTGCTCAGAGGAAGCCCACAGGTTGCTCAGTTTCCAAGTGGGTTCCCTAGTAAGAGGGGCAGGTGCTGTCTCTGACATGAACTCAGTGGCACTCTCTCTGATCACCTCTCCCTGGGGGGTTCAACCTTGCCAGGCTACAGAAGATGATACAGCCAGCCCTGATGAGACCTGATAGGGTCAAATAGAAGGATAGGAGGTCCTCCCCTATCACGGGGCTAGGGAAGGGGCACAGGGGGAAAAGAGGGAGGGTGGATGGGCTATGAGGAAATGAGGGAAGGGGCTATAGAGGGGATACAAAGTGAACACATTGTAATAAATAAATTAATTAATTATTTAAAATTATAATTAAAAAAGAACTGTGATGTGAAGCATAGGCTGGAGAAAGAGTGCATTTATATCCAGAGTCTAGTGACTTGCTAGACACTTTAATATAGAGAAACCCAACCTACTAGTGAAGGAATGTTTGTACTCTGATTTATTGGCTCACCATCTCATTGACATTTTTAAACTAGTTTTTCTTTGTGAGTATTCAGGTGACATGATTATTTTAAGAAAAGGTTCAGGTAGGTTATAAAAAACCTCTGTTTGGGGAGGGGCATGCATGCAGAAAGGGGAGGGAGGGTGGGATCGGGAGGGGAGGAGGGAGGGGCTTATGGGGGGATACAAAATGAATAAAGTGTAATTAATAAAAGTTAAATAAAAATTAAAAAAACAAACAACAACAACAACAAAAACCTCTGTTTGAGCAAGCAGAGGATAGACCATTGGTTACGTCTTCCACGGTTATTTTCCCACCATCTAAACTTGGATCATTGATGAAAAGCAGAGATTTTATTATAGGTAACCACTGGGCTCTCTTTGGAAGACCATCCTGATGAACAGGAATCTACAAAGATGAGAAAAATAATGAGGGTGGTTTTATATGCCTTTATTTCCTGCACATTGCTTTCAAGGAAATTTTGCTTCTGTTGTTGTAGAGTTATACATCTATTCACAAACCATAGGAAGTGGCCAAAGATACATCTCTTTTAAAGGTGAGGGCAAAGAAGGTGTTAAGAAGGTTGATTATAAGGACTATGCATGGAGAAGGCCTAGATCCCCTGCTCAGAGAAAGCCCATAGGTTGCTAAGATTTCAGGCGGGCTCTCAAGTGAGGGGTACAGGGGCTATCTCTGACAGGAACTCAGTGGCAGGCTCTTTGATCACCTCCCCCTGGGCCAGAGAGGAAGATGATGCAGCCAGTCTTGATGAGACCTGATAGACTAGGATCAGATAGAAGGGGAGAAGGACTTCAACTATCAATGGACTATGAGAGGGCCATAGGGGGAGAAGAAAGAGGGTAGGTGGGACTAGAAGAAGATGAGGGAAGGGGCTATAGCGGGGATACAAAGCGAATAAATTGTAATAAATAAATAAATGAATTAAGAAAAATAAATTAAAAAGAAGGCTGGTTATAACATCCTGAAGCTTAGTAATCAAACATAATTTGCCTTTCAAGATGGAAGAATTGTTACAAAATAACACCAAAAAAACTTCACCTTTCATGATGTGCTTTTATGTGCTGAACCACATTCTCAGACTATAACTTGACTTAGAAATGAGGTCCTAGCAGAATCTGCAGTGATGTCAGGATGGATCTTATTGCAGTAGGGAGGATGTCTAATCCAACATGATTACAGTTCTTGTAAATGGAGGGAATTTGAAGTGGCAGAGGTGGGGGAGGCAGAGATCTAGGTACTGTATCTAAAATGAGGAAGCTAGTATTTTAGAGAAAAGTGGAACAGACTCTCCTGCACAGCACTCAGAAGATCAGCCTGCTCACACCGTAATCTTGACTTTCCAGAGTCCAGAAAGGCAATCAAAAAGTGTCCATTGTTTAATTGATCTGTGGTGTTCATGTATGTTTGAGGGAGGTTTTCTGAGAGGGTAGCCTCAGGAATTATGCACAAACAAAGCACGATGAAATACTGGACAAAGCTGACGTTTGAAAAGTAGAGATGGAGTGCTCTGCACTCTGGGTGCCACATGTGGAGCACATGTGTGTACTTGGCAATATCGACAAGGCTATTGTTGAAGAAAAGAAGCTACTTTTTTAAATAAGGGACCATACAATCAGCTTAAACCACCTTTGCATGGCATGGGCCTTTAAATGACAAGTACTTTTAAAACATTGTGATGAGATATAAATGAAACGCAGTAGGAACAAAACACGAAGTGTAAAAATACCGTTTATTATTGATTAGATTTCACTAGCATCTTGCATTACGCTAGCTCCAATGCAGCAGCAGCCACATTCCAAAAATATCTAAATTTAGTTTAAAATACTTTTAAATTATTGCAAGCGGGGCTGCGTAATTCCCATTCTCTTCTTTGTGCTTCTCCGATCCTTAAGACTAATAGAGCAGAGTGGTGACTTACTATTAAAATGCCCTTCAAGTCTGAGAAATTTTTCCAGCAAGTTATTCATAGTAATCACTCATTGTGATTCTTTTTCCCAGTTATCCTTTGTACTTTCCGGGTCATGGACTGTGTAGGATGCTCTTACGTCAAATGACTTCAATATAAAAGATGTTAAGGAAGCAGAATTGCGTGCCAAGCAAATCTTCATCTTAATTAGCTTCTAGCACAAGAAGAGCTTGCCTCTGTGCCTGCAAAAATAATTCAGCTGCCTTCGTTGGTGTGGCCTTTGTCACAGTACGCAGCAATGTCTGTGCCTGTATTTAATGGAGATAGCAGAATTTTAAGGGAGAAAAACAAATTCTTCATGAATGCACAATATTCTGAGGATGTATGGGAGGCCTGGAAAGCTCCATCAGAATAGGGCTTACCTGATTTTTAAAATTCCATGTTGAAGCTTACAGTTCTGGGGCATGGCTTTCAAATGGCAATTGTTACAGGCTATTCATCTTCCTTAGGCAGTAAAAGATGCTCCTGAATGAATTTTTCCTAGAAACTAGCTGACACTACTACTTTTTTCTTCTAAGCCACAGGGTTTTATTTCTCATAGTGAAACTGAGAAGCAGCAGATTCTTTGAGTTTCTGGTTTCCATCCATATCATTTAGGTTGTAACTCGGTGTCACAGCAGAGCTTGGGGCTGTTTCACAGAACTTTTCTACATGAATTCATTTGGCAGAGTTGTTGTGCACAATCCATATTGCCTTGACCATGGCTGCTAAGGTAAGATGTCCTTATTCTAGGTGATTTCTCCAAATCCAGCATATACTTATTTAAGGATTTGTGGCTACTTTTGGAACTTGGAAACATACTAGAAAAAGGATTGGGAGGATGTAAGCAGATTAGCCTGTAATTATCCATGTTGACTGACTATCAAAGTTGGCCTACGTGAGCATAAAGACCATATATGGATGGTACAAGACATTTTTTTTTTTCAGAATCTGATGTAAAGGTGTGATGTCAACTCATACACATTACATCCCAATGAGACAGTAATATCTCACTCCTACAAAGCCACATTCAAAAAATGTGTTCTGCCATGACTGGCACATTGCCCCAAGTGGGCTCTGTCTTTGTGAGTACTGATTGAGCTATTTTCTATTTGTTCCTTTCCAATTCATGATTCTCCTTTCCAATCTGGTCGATGAGCCAGAATGTGCTTACATCATGGACCTCTAGAGTTTGGAGGTAGGGAGACAGACAGAGGGGATGGGCAGAGTGGTATAGATTTCTTGAGATTCCTTTCTCCTGTGGAAGGAAGTTTCTCTCAGGAAGCACTCCCCACAGAGGAACCCTTTTCAATTTCTTCTGAGGGTTTCCTTGTTTTTCTCATATGAATTATTCCTAATAGCTGTTTGCCCATCCTGCGGGCTAGTCGAACAGGGTCCACCTAAAAGAGGGAGTGGAAATGTGGGACAGAGATGAGAAGAATGGAGACAAGACAGATTCCTGATCAAGTCTCAGTTTACTGAACGTGCAAACAACACTTATAAAGCAAAGGGTACAAGAATTTTTTTTCACAGTAGCAACACATCTGTGCCACCTGGTAAGGCATCCAAGAATTCACTCAAGGTTACACAAAGTTTGCTGTCTGGTTCCCAGGGTTGCCGGGAGCTTGCTATTCACTTCTCAGGCTCAGAGCACCCCGCCTTCAGAGACCGCCATGGACAGCCTCTGAGACATGGACTTTAGATAAGACCCGCATCTGCCAAAGCCAGGAGGCAGAATTCCAGTTACCAGACCCCTTCAGCTATTGTACATGTTAGCCTGAGCTTAAATACTATATTCACTTCCTTAAGCCTCAACTACACATTTGTAACTCACCCTTCATTGTGTTCATACCCACCCCTCAAATTTCTCACTTCATTGAGTACATCATCACTTCTCATCAAGACATGGCTGGCAAATACAGCAACTAAACTTCTGACTATTTATTTGGCTGCAGAGCTCACACTTTCAGGTTAGTGGATTCACACTGTGTTAGGATAAACATAAGACTTTAATAGTGAAAGTTATGTAGAAATAGGACTGAGATTTAGAGATACTTGACTCATAGGTCTTTGATTTCTCAATGTCTGAAGAGAGAGCTAACAAGAAATTACTCAAAATTTTCTAATTAGTTGACATTCATCTTAAGGAGATGAGAATGAAAAGCTAACTTCATAGCTGCATTTTTGTGGGTGTCTCCATAGTAAAGTAATTATTAAAACAAATGACTTGTCATATAAATTTGCAAGAATTTTTTGGGTTTAAAGAATGGGAGATGGGAAACACACACAGAAGCTGATTATGTCTGATATCTTGTCCCAAATATTTTCTATTTCTCAGGGCTATAAACAAAAATTGGAGCATCTGTGTGAGCACAAGGTAAAAGGTGTTGAAGATCCTTTCTTCCTAACTCATTAGCAAAAATAGAAACTTGTTACACAGAAGGAAAAATAATCTGAGAATGTGAAAAAGAGTATGTTTTGTTTCGTTAAGTAAAGCACTATCACAAACATTATTAAGTATCAAAAATCAGGAAGTGGAAAAGAATAATACTTTAAAATAATGGTTATGAAATGTACAGTGCTTTAAAGAAAATATTTTTCCCCTGGGGATGATAATTTCAGAGGTGTTGAGTTCAATACTGCATGGAGCAATCAGGGAAACTGGCTAGAGGAAGACTGTTTCATCAAAAAAATGCAGCAGTCTTTTGTGAGATTTTTAAGGTCATTGGTGATTTTCTAAGAATGGCAGAGAAAAATGAACCACCTTCTCTCTGTAGAAAAATTCCAAGACCTTAGAAACTCATTGACATGCTCATATCTGCTGATTTATTCTGCTCTCGCCAAACACTGGGAATGTATTAAAACCATTTAAATCTTAGGCAAACAACTAAAGGTGGAAACAATGAAAATCTTTTCTTTATCTATCAAGGAAAAAATCTTGTTATAAGCCCAGCATTAAAAACTGGAATTGAATTTTTCTGGTCAATAATTAATGATTCCAGACTGCATGCTTTTTTTGACTGCAGTAGTTTATTACTGAGTCCTGAGAAGGACACGTCTGAGAGAAAACTGACTTAGATGACCAAAAGGGCTGTAAGTATGAAATATGAGAGAAAACAGGCAGCATTAAAAACAAACAAGTAAAAATGCGCAGACATGAAGCAATGACTGGGAGCTAAAAAAGTAACAGTATGGCAAAATCATCTAGGTTCTGAGTGGATTGATCATGTTGGCTTTGTGAATGATAAACAGCAATGTTCGGAATAATTCAGTAAGTAAAATGCTTGTTTCCGGAGTGTGACAGCCTGAGTTTGATTCTTGACACCTGTGTACAAAAAGCCAAATGTATGAAAAGCACTTCACACCCATGATCTCAGAACTGAAGAAGTGGAGACAGGTGGATACCGTGGCTTGATAGACAGTCATCTTGGATGAAGGAGTGCCCTCTGGGTTCAGTGAGAGACCCCGTGCAAAAATAGATAAAGCGGTGTGCAACTGAGGAAGACATGAGATGACATCTGCATTTAGCTCACAGAGAGAGAAAGAGAAGGAAACACCTTAATGGTTTTTTGCTTTATTTGTTTTAACTCCCCAGAGATGATCTCAGCCTGAATAACTAGGCACCCTGCTCTCACCCATGTCATACTAGTGAGTCTGGCCTGAGCATGAAACAGTCAGACTGCAGCAGGGACCCTAGAGAAACTAGCTACTACTCAATGGCCAATTTAGGCTTGTTTCTCTAGTCTTTAGGCTGTGACCATAGGCTTGATGACTCAATTTTCAGACTCTCTGTCCTTTTTATCTTCACAACACTATGCACTTCATGCTGGAGAAATGGATCAACAGTTAAGAGAACCTGAGCTCAATTTCCAGCTTTCACTTGACAGTTCAGAATTGTCTGTAACTCCAGTTGCAGAAGATCTGTCACACTGACCAATATGCATGCAGGCAAAACACCAATGGACAATACATAATAAAATTAATTGTTTAAAAAAACACTGTGTACCCTCAGACATCTCACCTTGAATTTATAGAATTTCATACCTCATTGGAAAATCATACTGTGAAACAGAAATTTTACAGTCTCTTGTGAATTAATTTAAATGTCCACCTAAATAAACTGCTATAATTATAGTAAGGTACAAGTTTAATCACACTTTTATTTTAAGCTATTACAAAAATAAATTTATAATTTTGTGAAACTATAATGAAAACAATTTTTCTACTTAGTCCCTTTGGAGATTCTAAGAGATGCATGAGTAGAAACATGCAGTATCATCGAGGTTTTATTTTTTTGGAGCGATGCCACTTTCTTTAAGAAACATGTTCATCAACTTTATGGGAATGTATTGACTGCAGTTTTGAGCAATGGGCTTGTTTTTAATTTACGGTTACTGAGATCCAGTTATCTAATGCTGATGTGACTGCTTTCTCATCTACTGGGTACCAACATCAGCTTCTGTTCACATTTGATGCAAAGGAAAAGACAGGGCATGCAGCTGGCCAATAATGCTATACGACTTCAGCTGACTTCCCCCAAACTCTCTCTTTCACTTCATGTACTAAATGTTAATGATATAATTATACTATGTATATTTTTATAAAGCTCAAATACTTTTTGAAGCAAGTTGATAACAGACATGATAGGTGGATAGATAGATAACATTATGATACATAATTTAATCTGTATTAAATAGCACAACACCAAAGAGTTATGATATAGTAGAAGGTCAACTGAAACGTTATTGCTGATTTGGGGTTCCTGTTTCCCTTTAAATGACTTTGAAATTTTAGAAAGAGGCATTATATTTTTTCAATGCATTAATGATGGGCTAATATAGAGAACAGTTTGACATTTGAAGTCCATTTCAACTTTAATAATATGTAAAGATAAAAATATCATTTGCAAAAGCCATACAGAAGTATGGTCTGACTTCTAAATTCTGAGAATTTCTCTAAATGGACAGAACTCCTAACCTATCTAAGGAGTACCTGGGAGGTCAGACCTTTTCTCTAGAGGCAGCAACTTACAATGATGGAAGATGTGTCTCCTTAGCTTAGAAAGAGGTATCTGTGATGGCGTTCACAGGAGCAAGCTCTTTACAGTCTCACGCTGAGCTTGGAGTCCACCCGAACCTCCTCTACATCTCTGGGGCTGGCAATTGGCCAATTTGATATCCTATATTACCTTAGAGCTGTATCCAATGAAATTCAGGCCACAGTGAGTACTGATGTCAACTTAGGAAGAAAAATGAAACATGTAGCTACACGCTCCAACTACTTTCTGGAAGGTTCAGAAAAGCCTAGAACTCCAGAAACCAGAGTAGCGGAAGATTCTAGCAGCTCAGTAGCACATCGGCTGGTGGGATTGGGTGAGTTTCTGATCCCAGGTCAACTCACTCCTTTCCTTTTGTACTCCTTGAGAACGTCCATGTTCTTTTGTTCCTCCAGTCTTTACCACCACAAACACTTCACTTTTTAAAAGAACCCTACATTTTTTTCTTTTGCTAAATCTTCTCTGTTTGAAATCCTTACTGTTTTGTTTTGTTTTTAATTTTGACTGGATTGTGTCTACTATATCACTTAGTATTTATTATTTAGTGAGGGAGCTAACCTAGAGCATGCAGGGCTTATTACAAACACGAAACCTTACAACTGTTAACGCATTCAGTCTTCAAGCTGTGCTTACAGCTACTCTACAGATAAGAGAGCTACAGAATATACCTAGCATAACATGGCTATTACGTGGCAAAGCTAGACTTTGACTCCAGGCTGATGAGCAGCTGTAGGTCTTGAGGACACAGGGTACCTCTTCAATGCCAGTCTTCTGTTAATTGTTTAACATTCCTTTACCATTTATACATGCATATCACAGGATATTTAACATTTCTGTGAAGGTTTATTGTATGTTGACTTTTGAACACTCAACTTTGGTAGAAGTGTCAAAGATTTATCAGTGATAACATCATTAACGCCTACTATTATGAAGTGATCACCTATTAAGGATTCTGTCACTTAATGTTGTTAGACTGGTGATTAAATTTTTAATCACCCTTTTCCCCCTCCAGAACCAGAATGCAAATAAACATATATAATAGATGAATTCTTAGTTCCCTTTCTTTCCTTTGCTTGAAATATAAGGTAGTAAAATGTGTTGCTTCAGTCTCAGAATTGTGTTGGCTGAAGTAAGCCTACTTCTTTGATGCAGATACAGAACTAGATGACATAGAAATGCTAAAGATATGCATAAAATAATTTCTATTGGTGCTAAACTTTTAGAGTGTTTGTTTTTAAATGGAAGGACTGAATATCTATCTACAATAGTACCACCAGTTTGTTTATATAGTTTGTTAATTTTGTGAGTCAATGTTTGTTCTGTTTCTTCTAAGTCATATTTTTCCTCATAAAACTTAATAAAAGTATATCATTAAGGATTTATTGTTCTTTAAACAATAATGAGGAGAACATTTTGAGGTCACTGAGATTCTAAAATCTCATTTACAAATATTAATACACACTAAATTATGTGATAATTAGTGATGGATACAAGATTAACATTAAGCATTTTTTAGCCAAATAAAATGATTTTATTATAATCTCCTAGATAATAATTTACTACCTAGAAAATTCACTTAAACTTCTTATTCTTTAGTCGCCACCTCAAAAACTGGAAAAATTAATTAGAAGTTTTATTAATCTTCTTCAGAAATGAGTGTTAAGAGAATTACACCAAGTACTTGACTACACAAGAAGACTACTGGGGAGAATAAAAAAGCAAATAGAAGGAAAAATGGGCTACACGGGAGTGGAGGCAAAATGGGATGAGGAGAGAGAGAAAAAGAGAAAGGAGGGATAGCAACACTGTTGACCTTTGTTCTGCTACTGTAAGAGAAAGGCATAGAAAAGGCATTTTGCCGTTTCAATCCTGGCTTTGTATGCCGGTTAGTTCAAAAACATCCAGGGATGGCTTCTGTGTTGTATCATAATGCGGAAGTAAGACAAGAAAACATGTACAACTTGGAAAAAGAAAAACAGGGTCCCTTTTTCTTTACAGCAAATCCATTCTCATAACTGACCCCTCCAATCATAACAGCAGCCATCCATTTGTGAAGAGATCTCATGACATAGTCACTTCTTAAGGTTCTACCACTAATACTTTTACACCATCAATTAACTTTTGTGGGCTGGAGAGATGGCTCAGCAGTTAAGAGCACTTGACTACTATTCCCAAGGTCCTGAGTTTGACTCCCAGCACCCACATGGTGGTTCACAACCATCTGAAATGAGATCTGCTTTCCCCTTCTGGTGTGCATGAAGACAGAGCACTCATACACATAAACTACATGAATAAAATATATTTAAAAAATTAACTTTTGACACATCCTTTCCTCTAGCTCCATTTCCCTCCTCCTTCTGCTTCCCCCTCTTACTCTCCCTTCCTTTTTCTCTGGGACTTTGAGTTGGAGAGTCTAAATTAGAAATAGATGTTTTAAGTAGAAATGTACTAAAATATAGTCAGCGTCCTAGTAAGGGGAGCAAGGACTGTTTCTGACATGAACTCAGTGGCAGGCTGTCTGATCACCTCTCCCTGGAGGGTCGGGGGGGGGTATACCCTTGCCAGGCCACAGAGGAAGATGATGCAGCCAGTCCTGATGAGACCTGATAGGCAAGGGTCAGATAGAGGGGGAGGAGGACCTCCTCTATCATTGGACTAAGGAAGGGAGATAGGGGGAGAAGAGGGAAGGTGGGTGGGCCTGGGAGGAGAGGAGAGAAGGGGCTACAGCTTGGATACAAAGTGAATAAACTGATGTAAGTAAATAAATAAATAAAAACAAAAAAGAAAAGAAAAAATATAGATGAATCACAAAATTCAAATTTAATTTCTTTGAGTAAGTATAATAGCTAATAAAATCCATAAGTAATTTTCCTGACTTACATAAGAGTATACCTTGTAACTATGCCATTTCAGATGGAATTCCAGAACTACCCTGACAAAAACAGTTTAATCATAAACAAAAGGAGTTTCCAATGGTTCTTTAATCAACCAAACAAAACTTTTGTTCTTTCTGTTCACCATTTCGCCTCTTCTTAGACTCCTGTCAATTAAAAAATGGATTTTATTTAACACACTTTTAAAGAAAGGAGAAATACAATTGGAGGCATTTTAGAAGGTACACCTTCTTCTTAAGATAGACAGCTCATAATGACTACAGTTTCTAGATCTTACAAAGAATAGTGTGTTAGGGACATGTGGTGGATGGGTTTCCAGCCATAGTTCAAGTCTGTAAGTTCTATTGCACAATACTATACAGTAGATTGTCTGTAAGCAGCGACAATGCACTGAAGAGCTTAAGAAGGCTAGAAGAAAAGATTTGGGATTTTTTGTAATTTTTTATTTAACTTTTATTAATTACACTTTATTCATTTTGTATCCCCCCATAAGCCCCTCCCTCCTCCCCTCTCGGTCCTGCCCTCCCCCCCTTTCTCATGCATGCCCCTCCCCAAGTCCACTGATAGAGGAGGTCCTCCTCTCCTTCCTTCTGATTTGGGATATTTTTACTGCAGTGAAATAATACATGTTTTGGGAAATGAGTAATGCTTACACTGATTTAAAAGTTGTCTTATTTTTTGTGAGTGTATCATATAGTATCCAATAAATATGTTCTCTTTTTATGTCTCCATTTAGTACCTCTCAAAAGAATATCATAAACCTCTTATTTGGTGAAGTAGTATGTGAAGGTTTTGCTTCACAGACAGAAAATTAGCATTTCTTTTGTTTGTTGATTATTTCTTCTTCTTCTTTTTCTTCTCCTCCTCCTCCTTATTATTATTACAATTTACTCACTTTGTATCTGTTGTAGCTCCTCCCTCATCTACTACTGATCACATACTCCTTCCCTCTTCCACCTCCAGTCCCCTCTCCTAATGAGACCTCTCCTAGCCTATCAGGTCTCATCAGTATTGCCTGGATCCATATACCATAGCATAAACATACTAAAATATACAGGCCTAAAGAAAAACAACATTTCAAGTCTCCTATACATATCAAGATTTTACTTTCAGTATTCTATGTAAGAATAAACACTTCCATTTCAAAAGGGAGGAAAGGGAAGGAAAAAAAAGACTATAAAGCAATTCTAAGTCAGCAAGGCAAACATAGTATCCCCATGTCCAGCATGTGAGGCACATAGTGTCATGATCTAGGCCCTAATAGGCTTTGGAAGTCTTGCCCCTAGGTCCCACTTCTTGTCACATACATGGCTTCTCTTGTTCCAGCTTCATGCAGTGCCTGTGGTTTTTCTCAGGAAATGTGTGATGTCTCTGACCTCTCCCATCTCAGTGCTTCCCATGCAATTTAGGCTTTCCTAAAAAAGATGCATAGCCCAATAAAGGGCTCCTTAGACAATTTCTATACACTGCTATGCACAGTTTTTCTCCTAAGCCCTGTTCTGCCTACCTGCCAAACGAGCATCACATAGATGTTGACATCTTCTTAATAGTGCTAATATCTTTGACAGTTTCAGCTGTCTTGTCTGTATTTGCCTTGTCTGCCAAGGTAAATGTATTCTCAGTCTTCCTGGAAAAAAAAAAAAAAAAACTACCTTTCATATCTGTTTGCTCTGCTTTTGAGTTCTCGATCCTCATTGGAAGCTTAGCTAAAATCAGCTGGCATGTCTCATGCCACAACCTGGATTGTGTACTGTCTAGAGAGGGAGGTGAAAGATGAGAAGAACTTTAGCTCACTGAGAAGACAGAGGATCCCAAGCCCTGCCCATTCTCTTGTTGTCCAGTGATGAGACAAGTGGATCTTTCCACACTCTACTGCCATGATGTGTCATTCTTCCATGGGATCCTAATCAATGGAGACAATTGATCAAGGGCTAAAATCTCTATAATTGTGAGACTCTTATCTACACAATCTATCATCTATCCATTTATCTATCACCATCTATTTATCATTTTTCTATCATTATCATCTATCTATCCTCTTTTAAAGTTGATTATATAAGGCATTTGTCATAGTGAGTGGAAAATGACAGGCAATGCTCAAAGTAGTGATGCTTAGGCCTTCAATGCACTCCAGAAAAAAAAAAAAATCACCCTCTGGTTCTTACTGATCTCACCTGTTTTGTATACTTCCTTTTCTGGACTTCTTTGTCAGATCTAAATGCCCTTTATTCTTGACTCTCACACT
The DNA here is from genome assembly GCF_907164565.1 of Psammomys obesus. Classification (NCBI taxonomy): domain Eukaryota; kingdom Metazoa; phylum Chordata; class Mammalia; order Rodentia; family Muridae; genus Psammomys; species Psammomys obesus. The sequence continues at coordinate 3,422,641 of NW_026592666.1, forward strand.
ATTGCTGACTTCCTTCTTCCACTGTGGTAGGAACTCTGTTTACCATGATCACTACAGGAACATTAACGTGGCCACAGATGGGCAATTTGGGGATGATTGACTACATCCCTGAAGACAAGGGGTGGTTAAGAACTGTTGCAGAGAAACAAGCTTTAAGATTTCTCTAGAGTATTGCCAGATCAGTGAGCAACTTCCCAAATCCTCAAGCTCATATTCTCTAGAGTATTGCCAGATCAGTGAGCAACTTCCCAAATCCTCAAGCCTATATCTCTAAAGATATCCTAATAACCACTCTTTCTGCTAAAAATAAAAAAAAATTAAAGTAAATTCCAGCAATTTAAAAACTACCATAATGAAAATATGAATATGTGGGAGAATCATTCAACCCTAAATCAGATAAGCATCCAGTTTTAAAACACTGATGATACTGCTGACCATACCATAACTTAAAAGAGAAATGACCAGTAAAACTGAATTTAAGATGAAAATTATATTTCTTTACTTAGCAATCATAAGCCTATTTGATAATTTAAATTAATAAAGCTGTGGGAAATCTTCACTTTGCATTACCAATGGAGCATGACAATGCACTATCCAGTTGATGATACACTGTTACTACTCTGAATATGAACATATTTTGAGAAAGGTCTGAGCAGTGGTTCTTTGTTTCAGTACTAAAGAGAGCACTGCTCTAAGCAAGGACAGGATGACCATCTCTATATAGATTATACCATAAAAAGCAAGAGACTTTATCAATATATATTCTTTTAAAGATATAAATGTTTGCTACTGACTCTAAAATTTAAAAACTGTTACTTATGTAGAATCTAAATTATATGTCATGAGATCTTTAGACTGGAAAATTTTAAAAGTCAGTATGAATTATATTAACATTGTCTAAATCTAGGGAAAATATATTCTAATTTGTTTTTGGCTCATTTGCTTTATCCATTTTGTTGGTTGTCTAAAGTTCCTCTGTTGGATATGCTAATGAGGAGTATTTGGACCATTGGGGTTTGGTTTAGCACCAAATAAAACTAGATAAGATTGTCTTAGTAACCCAAAATGTGAAAGAGAAAGATTTTTACAAATTAAACCAAAAATTAAGCTGTTTTTAAATTTAATTCTCTCTCTCATGATATATATATATATATATATATATATATATATATATATATTATATCTTTATATTCAATTAAGTTGAGCAAAAAGAAATGAAAAAAATGAGACAGAATTTTGCTTGACTAATCTTAAAAACTGTCCACCTGAGCATAAATAAATTTAGAAGTTCAGTTAGTATGTTTGCTTGCTTGGGTTCTCCTGACCCTCAGACCAACGTAATTAAGAGAATGTGAACCCCATTTCAGTGTTTCTTTTCCAGTGTTAAAAGCTTTAGTGGAAGACTGAAACCTTTTAAACCTTCTGCCTGGTTTTCAAAAATAAGCTAATGTTTCTATCAGGGTAGATACTGCTTCTGTTTTAAGGATCATCCAAAGAGCATCCATTGACAGTTTAGTAACAAAAGGCAGAAAACCATCAGCACAAAGTATCATTTCTGGATGATAGGTTGAATGCGCTCAACTACCTTCAATCTTCAGTGAACTCCAACCTTAGTCTCTGACTCTTAAGAGTTCAGTAAACTATGATTTTCTTGATTTATTCCCATTGTTTCCTACCTTGTAGGATATGAAGGAGTGTTGGTCATAGTGCTCATGTTTTCAAAGGTAGGAGTTTTGATCCAACAAGGAATCACCTTTCTCCCTCACTAGCTCACCTATCCATGTCCTCACTTTAGTCTTAGTACCTACCATCACACTTCTCAATGTTTACTTCAAGTCATTTTGGCTTAGTTCAAGAATAAACAGTTTGGTAAATTGTTGGTTTTTCCTTTTTAAAGAAAAAAGAAAAGAAAGCTTTCTATTTTTTAAATTTTAATGGTTATTACATTTTTATCACTTTTTAAATTTTTATTTATTTTATTAATTAACAGTTTAATCACTTTGTATCCCGGTTGTAGCCCCCTGCATCATCCCTTCCCAATCCTACCTTCCCTCCCTCATCTCCTCCCTTTCCCCTCCCCAAGTCTACTCATAAGGAGGTCCTCCTCCCCTTCCATCTGATCCTAGCCTATCAGGTTTCATCGGGACTGGGACTGGCTGCGTTGTCTTCCTCTCTGGGCTGGTAAGACTGCTCCCCCATCAAGGGGAGGTGGTCAAAAAGCCAGCCACTGAATTCATGTCAGAGACAGTTCCTGTTCCCCTTACTAGGAAACCCACTTGGAGACTGAGCTGCCATGGACTACAACTGTGCAGGGATTCTAGGTTATCTCCATGCATAGTCCTAGGTTGGAGAATCAGTCTAAGAGAAGACCCCTGGGTCCAGATTTCTTGGTTCTGTTTCTCTCTTTGTGGCACTCCAGTTCCCTCCAGGTCTTTCTGTCTCCACCTTCTTTCATAAGATTCCCTGCACTCTGCCCAAAGTTTGCCTATAAATGTAACCCACCATATAAACAAACCGAAGGAGAAAACCCACATGATCATCTCCTTAGAAGCCAAAAAAGAATTTGACAAAATCCAATACTCACTGATGTTTAAAGAGATATAAGGCACACACCTAAACATAGTAAAGACAATATGCAGCAAGCCTATAGCCAGCATCAAACTAAATGGAGAGAAACTTAAATCAATCCCACTAAAATCAGGGATAAGGCAAGGCTGCCCACTCTCTCTGTATTTCTTCAAAATTGTTTTTTGACTCAAGGTTTTCTTTTTGTTTCAACTCCCAGCCTCTGCTTAGAAATGGTGAATATAAGTCACACGTGCATGTATGTGGGCATGTGGTGTTGTCCTCTGGCCTTCACATTCAAGTGAAGCATGTACACACACATTTGCACACAGATATGCACCTGCAAACACACAAACATCTGAATACATAGGAACACTCATAGACCCCCACACATGGATAAATGTGTACTTTCAGAATGAAACATCCATACAAGTCACATTAAGTCTATAGATGTCAACAGCATACAAACTTAAAATGTCCATAACGTGGCCTTGTCTATACATAACATTAAGATAACTTTTAAGAAGGTTTTGAAAATTGACCATGACACATGAAAACAATTTGTAGACCATGAAACTACATAAATGTAAATTGTTGTGTTTATTCTATCTTGTGCTCTGTTTCTTTAACTTATATACAAAAACACATCGAAAATTTTCTTCTGTTGGTTCTCCAATAGCATCTAGAATACTCCTATGCAGAATTTAATAAATTTCTGCTCGTGGAAGTGGGCAGATGTTAGAAAAAATATTCGAATCATTTCTCTCATTCTGAAAATACTCATTCCAGTATGCTTACATTTGTGCATAATTATAGTGTAAGTAGATAGGAAATAATAAAGAATGACCTTCTATGTCCTTGTTTATAAAATCAGGCTGAGGTATATCTGAGAGAGCAGAATGGTGTTAAATAAGAATGCCTATTCAGAAGGGTGCATGATGATGCCAGGACCTTCTGGCCACATTACCCTTAAAGAACATTCTTTTCTTTAATTCATGCATACAGCTCCCTGAATGTTAATGAAAGTGGATGTGTCCAATGAGGAGAGAAGAGAGCTGAGATTAAAAGCCAACGCCAGTGGTGCACATTGAATGAACCGATCTTATGGTTTCCTGCAATGCTCTTTGAAATTTCTTATTTTTTAATGGTATATTAACAGTTTCAATTTGAGGCTAAGGAAAAGTTAAAAATAGAAAAAAAAAACAGGTTTGAAAATGTAAGGAATGAATGGGTCTCACAGCAAACAAAAGCATCTTGTTTTGTGGTTGTATTTGAAAACATGCTTTTTTTTTCTCCCAGAAATATGAGCATGTTGTTAGACAATATCCAAGGCATTGTCATGTATACCAAGAAGGTCCAGCCATTTCTAACCAGTATTGTTTAAATATTATTGTATTCTTCTATTGAAGGGTAGATTGAGTATTGTGTGGCTGAGATATTAATAAATGTGGAGATAGTTTGTTTTTAAATTTTGTTCATTTCAAAATTTTTATTTTGAATATTTGTACCATGTAGAAAATTCTACTCAATGTAACATCATCCCATATTAACATAATGTTAAGGGTCCAATCGCCTGTTTCACAGGATCATAAGAAGCAAAACATTTTGAAAGCCTGTAATGGAAAAATCATCTCAGATATCCTCTCATTTCAGAAACCTTTGGTATGTATCTTCTCACAGACTACCCAAATAGTGTCTAGGAGCATTATTTCACTTTAAAATTATCCTAAATTTAATAAGTTATCACAGTGAAGAATGTGTCAACCTCTATTCTATTTATTCATTTACATAAATTATCCACTCTTCCCTCAGTCATACAAAAAAGCAGAATTAGCAAAGGTTAATATAGGATTCATTGAGTTGAAAACTTTTCAAAGTAGTCTTTGTTAGGCGGTGATTTGGGGACAGTAACATCAACGTTCTCTGGGTGCTTGGGAGATGTGTTTCCTTGTCATTATTTCTGTAATTCTACAACGACGCAAGAATGGTGTTAAAATATTCAAGGTATTTTTGGTGAAGCATGAAACTCTATAAAATGAAATAAATATCCATGAAAATATGAACATCAGCAGGTAGGTATCAAATTTAACTCCAACCAAGGACCATGCATGGTTATTACCTAGAATCCCTGCTCAGATGGAGCCCATGGCAGCTCAGTATCCAAGTGAGTTTCCTAATAAGGGGAACAGGGATTGTCTCTGACATGAACTCAGTGGCTGGCTCTTTGACCTCCCCATCCCTGAGGGAGGAGCAGCTTTGCTAGGCCACAGAGGAGGACACTGCAGCCAGTCCTGAAGAGACCTGATAAGCTAAGGTCAGATGTAAGGGGAGGAGGACATCCTCTATCAGTAGACTTAGAGAGGGGCAGGGAGGATATGAGAGAGGTGGGATTGGGAGGGAACGAAGGAGGGGGCTACAGCTGGGATACAAAGTAAATAAAGTGTAATTAATATAAAAAATAAAAATTTAATAAAAAAGAAAAAAGACTAGAGTAAAAAATGAAATAATGTTAATCACCATTATTTTGAGATAGATAGATAGATAGATAGATAGATATTGCTGTGATTTTGCTCTTAGTCTTTACAATCTGAGCAAAGACAAGAAAGAAGAGAGCTTAAGAAAATAGAAATAAACAAATCCATTTAAAATTTGTGTTTTACATTGCCTGTAAGTCTGCATTTTTGTCTTTGCAATGTCTAGTCAGTTTGATTGACAGATAGGAATGAAGGTCATCCTCATTCCAATGCAGTCACTAGATGATTGTTTAGTCTATTTAGTTGAAAGGGCAAACTCCCCATCTCTAATCATCTGCCTTCCACTAATGAGCCAAGTATCTGACTTTCCCTCGACTTAACATTTTGCTTCTGCTGCAAAGTAGTGGGATGCAGATACCTAATATGTGAATTTTATAAGCGAGGGATTTTAATTTTAAAATAAATGTCCTTAAGTGGCACTTCTTCATGTTCATTTGCTGAAGTTACCAAGAAGCTATTACAAGTGGCAATATAAAACTATGGTGGTAGATGTCCACTTGGTTTTCCATTCAGATCATATCTTCTATTTCCATTTAAAATATTTGAATCATTTGGGCCTACTATATGAGGTACTTGTCTTTGAGTGATATAATCAAAGGCGATAACAATATAACCAAGGACTTGAAAGTGCATTATGCTAATATTTTAACCTGCAAGAGTATATATTCTCTTATTCTCTTGAAACATACAGTCTCATAGAGATGAATAATTTTTACCTACTCATTCTTGCAAAGGGAGATGAGACAACCATCATAGAGGCAGCTCTTAATACATTAAGGGACCAATAGCTTCTCTTCCAAACTCTAAGATGGTTCTTTGGTTGTTGTTTTTTTTTTCTCCCTCTCCTTTTGGAAGTTTTGATGTCATATAAGTGGTTTGCTTTCCAGAACAGATATTTTTATACCTCAACACCTGCATATTTATGCTCATCTTAATCTATATTTATATGACAGCTATCACTCTGAAATCAAAGCTTTTAAAATTATAAATTAAAATAAACTTAATTAGCTGCATCAAGGAAGTTTGATAGCAAAAGTGCTTCAGAAACTCTTCACCAAAGAACCTAGAACAGTCATTGAGTCTTTGATATGTTTTATGAATATAAAGGAGAACTCACCAGCTTTAATCAAAAGAGAATAGATGTTTCAGATGTCATTAAAAAAAAACAGGCTAGAAGAGGACTACTGGCCGAAACCAGAGATCCATAACTCACATAGCATTCCTGGTAGTTATAGCAAGTGAGTTAGAATAAATTGGCACCAGAGCAAAGGGATTTCACAAGAGGAGAGGGAATTCTGTGAGGATCAACAGACACAGACTAAGTTTGTGGGAAAAGGGAGATCAGTTTAGTCTAAACACCTTGATGCTAAAACAGGTAGCCATTTACTATTATGGGCCAAGCATCTACAGGTGGCTGGGGATTTTTTAAAGAGGAAGATGGGCCAGAAAGAAAAATTATGGAGTGTGCAGGAAGTTACGCCAATATATATGCATGAGACAGAAAGCATTTTCTAGAATGATTAATTTGGCTATAGGTGGGCAGTTGTGGCATAAACTGTATAATGAGAGCTGAAACAGCAATGAAGAATAATTAAAAGGTACTCGATGCAGAAATGACTACTGGATGTCTTTGCAGTAAAATGATGGATTTAGCTGGTTGCCTAGGAACAGGCAGTTTTGATTGTGTTGCTATTGACAGAGCTATATTACAGCTGGGTTGAGGGAGAAGTTAGGTTGTAGAAACTGATGGCTATGAAAATAAATTTTGTTTGAGAAAAAAACCTGATTCCTTCCCAGTAGAAAAGACAGGCCGAAGCATTATAATATATGGTCTTCTAGGACATTTGCCAGTTTTGTGTTGATTTAGAATCTCAAATCAATGATTTTTTTATTGTTGTTATTTTATACACACAGTAAGCATACACACATATTCATTTATACAATATGCTGTAAATTCTGTTTTATTCTTTTACTATTTTATCATCTTATTTGTTCTTTCAGTTATCAATTCTTCCACATTGATGCCTTTTTTTTTTCTTTTTACATTTAGACAGAGTCATGTTTTGTCTTTTGTCTATTTGTTTTTCAGGACAGGATTTCACTCTGTATCCCTGGCTGTCTTGCAACTCACTCTGTAGACCAAGCTGTCCTCAAACTCACTCCATGGGCTAGACTGTCTTCAAACTCACAGAGATACCTCTGTCCCCTGAGTGCTGGGTTTAAAAATGTGTTCCACCACTGCCCAACATTGTTTTGTCTTTTTTGAACCTTTTAACTGGCAGCTAACTAGATTACCTGGGATGTAAATCTAAAGTTTAAAGAGTAGGCAAACTGTCATAGGAGATAAACGCTCTTTGTACTTATGGCCAGACGCAATAGTCCTAGACTTGGCTAATCACTTACGACATTTTGGAAACAAAACTGAGACAGGACTTCTTGCTTTATTGACAGGGGAATTAACAGAAATCAAAGAAGAGCCAGCGATGAAGCTGCAGGTCTTAAGCCATTTGAGTGAAGGTAATTCTTCTCACCCTAACCTCCTTAGAAAGCATGGTCTGAGATCTGTCATTTCCCACACTCATCCTCAGCTCTGCTCTCTGTGGTTTTAGTAAGCACAGTCTTTGCCATCCCAAACATCTTTAATGAAAGCTTCCAGAAGTGAGGAATCTCTGAGTTTGAAGTTGTGTGCTCCTCTGAGCAGTGTGATGGAGTGCTCTCTGTCTTGCTCAAGATGTGAATCATATTTCTGCCCCGCATGGCCATGCCATGTAGGCTACCCAGCCATTTCTAACTTAGTTGTTACTTAGATTGTCACATAGACTGTCATAGTACTGTAGTTGTGTGTTCAAATAAACATCAATTTACTTAATAAGTAAATGCTAGTTAGCAATTTGGATCTTTCAAAGAGAAGTCACCAACAAAATGTTTTAATTAAACAAAGAAAGAGGAAGAAGTTCTTGACAATGAAGAAGAAAAAGATAGCAACAGCAAAAGATATAAAAGTCTATGGAAAAATAAATCTCTCCCTGAGCTTGTAAAATGGGTAAAAATAAAACTGTGATGGGTTTTGCTGCTTCACCTCACACTATAGAAATCCAGGAAAGAGTTGCCAAGTGCTTAGTCATTTGGTTCACTTCAGCTTCAGTGCAGGCGTGTGGCCGCTTATTCCTCGGCAAGGATGAGTGCGACAGTATAAGATACTTCATGTGTGCGAAAGAGTCTTCAGTCAAAGGAAGTCATTAAGATTAGCATTGTTCTGTTTTTATTAGATTTTTATAATATCTTCTGCTCAGAAGACACAAATTAAACTTTATCATGTACACGTACAAGTAAGAAAAAGAGCAGCATATATGTAAGATTTTATGCTATGGTTTTATTATCAGGCTTAGCCTCCCAACTTGTTTTCCCACAAGCCAGATTCAGCCGTGCATCCTTGATAAGCTGATTAAAAGAGCCAAATTAATAGGAAAAAATTTAAAAGGAGACTTATTCAAAGTGGGAAAGAGGAAAAAAAAAAACCAAATCCTGTGATTTCTCCAAGCCTTATTCTCTGCGTCCTTAAGGGAGGATAAAGTTTACACAGAAGACTAGAGCTAGCAGTATCTTCACGCACCCCCCAGTGAAAGTGTGATCCTACCCACACACTACCCCATCTTGTCTCCTCTGTAAGCTGATCTAACAGGATGTAAACCTTTCTGGGCTAGGGAAGGTTTCCTCTAGGGCTGACCAAGGGTTTAGGCTTTTCATTTTCCCATCATGAAATTTCTGTAGGAATTCCAGTTTCTAGGAGTCCGTTGTTTCAGTAGTCTGATAGTCAAGGTGAGAGATGCAAGTGTCTACTATGAATATCTCCATCTGTGCCAGGCTGGTTACAGTTTCAGGCATTCTGTAGGGTTGTAGAACATGGGTTCAGTGGGTCGGAGTGATGACTGCACCTGACATGGTCCCTAAAGAGTTTTACATAACTTCATCCAGGAAATACCATGTTTTTCATATTGTGTTGGCCAGGTACCTGGTCCAGATCTTAGCATTTTTTTTTTCTGGTATAATTTACAAGTAGAGAAATAGATACTCATCATCAAAGATGCCAAAAGCCCAACTTCAGAGAAAAAAAGAAACTGGCAAATATCTTCAATATTTAAAAAAAAATTTCATTTTATTTTTTTCAACAAATAAACCTTCAAATACTCAAAGTGATTTTAAATCTATTATTGTGGCAAAAAGAATATAAGTAACCTGAGTATTTCTTAGATTTGGATAATATTAATTTAATATAGTATTATTTGTTCATGAAAAATTGTGCATATGAAATTGTTATACTAAAAAAATAATTATTTTGTTTACTTTGTGTAGCAGATTGACCTCAACTAGTTGAAATAAGCAAAAGCACAGATCTGCTGGAGAGACTCAGGCGGAGCCCAGGCATCTGTATTTATAAATTCCTTCATATAAGTCTTTTTAGCAGATGAACTTTGTACTTATTTTAAAAAGGCAATGGATCTGGACTCACAATAATTTAACAATTTGCTGTCTCCTGCCTACCATCATATTCGTCAATCTAGAGGTGAAAGTGGCTTGGGTTGGGTCCATTTTTAATAGGGATATTTTTCAGAAGAATTTGTTTTTCTAGACAAATGAATGACTAGAATGAACAGATATGTTGGTAGCTTCTATTCAAATTTTTCTGTGTCCATAAAGGAAGACCATCACATTTAATAGTCCTTATCAACAGAAATAACTTATATTTGATAGAGCAGCTCCCTCACACTTTAGCTCCAGCTCAGCTATTTTATGAAGTTTGTCAATAGTGCTGCCTATGAGCCAGGCATCCTTCAACCATTTTATGTGCATCAACATAAGTAATCAAGCCTGGCAGTAGTGGCACATGCCTTTTGTGGCACACTGTCCTTGGGAGGTTGAGAAACATGGAACTCTGAGTTCGAGGTTAGGCCGGTTTACAGAGTGAGTTCAGGATAGCCGAGATTGCGCGGAGAAACCCTATCTCAAAAACAAAACAAAATTTAATCAAAACACATTATAATAGATTAAAGAAGGCAAAGTCACCAGGGCAGGGTTCCCATTTCTCTGTTGAGTCTCACCCCAGCAGGAATTCTAGCCATAGTTTCTGTTTCTTGACTGAGCTCTCCCTCTGCTTTGACTGAGTGCAGATTTCTCACTGTTCATACCTGCCCCCCACCCTTTCCCCAGTGTTTTCTAGGTAATGATCATTAGAAGTGCATTGACAGCAGTGACCTTTCACCTTCATTGTCTCATATAAACTTTCCAGGGGCTCTGTGATGAATACTTAAGGTTACATTTTCTACAAGAGGAATGACTATAAGGCTCAAAACATTAAAAGGTTAAGAAATAACCCAAAAGTACAAAGTGTAAATTCACATAGGTTAACTTCTATGTTATTAACTTATACACGACTTACAAGAAATAATACCAATATACTTTTTAATTTAGTTTCTAAGATTAAGACCACCATCACCTTTGAGGTAGTGATGAAACTATTGCTGAAAAAATTATATTTTTTTCCAAATTATTCCGTATTGTAAAAATAAGTATATGCAAGTTACTGGCAAGATTGTAGTTATCAGTTTAGATGAAAGTTTCACAAATGCTTATCCTTGTGTGCTTTACAACAACACATACTACTGATATATGGTTACATATTGTTATTAATGCAATTATCATTTTATAATAAATATATTTCCCTAAATTAAAATAGTGGAGAAAGGAAAATAGTTATATTAGTTAAAGTGGTATAAAATGTGTATTTAAAAATATGGAGCCAGATGTGGTGGTGCATGCCTGTAATCCTGGCACTCGGGGAGGCAGAGGTAGGTGGATCTCTGTGAGTTTGGGATGAGCCTGGTCTACAGAGTGAATCCAGAACAGCCCAAAACCCAGAGAGAAACCTTGTTTTGAAAAACCAAAAGAAAAGGAAGAAAAAAATGGATCGAAGAAATAAAACTTTAGCCTATGTTTGAAAATCTACAAGTTCCAAGCTGTGATTTAACCGACCCAGTCATCCTGCACCGTAGCTCAAACACTGGCTTGCCACTGGGACTTACAGTTTTGTAACAGATCTCTTTCATGGGAGGTTATTAATGTGTAAACAGATTTCTTATTGTTCAATATATTATTTAAGGTACAGGGTAGACTGCAAACATACTTCTGCTCAGCTCATATCTGATCCACTTCTGTATACAAGAGAAGGTTCCTACAGGCTCTGGAATTAATATTGCCTCCAGGTTAGCTCAGCGTTTTACTTCTTTACTTCAGAACAAGGGGAAGAGAATGAGGGCATGCAGTTTCGCACTTTCCTTGCTTGGAGTTTTGGTTGTTGTTGCATTTTAATTGAAAATTAAATTAAATGCTGATCACAGTTTTTCCTCCTTCACCTCCTCCCACATCCTCACCCCTGCCCTACCCATGAAACTTCAGGTCTTTTTTCTCTTTCTTTAGAGAACAAATAGGCAAACAAACAAACAAAAAAAGGAAAAAAAACACAAGAGAAACACACATATGGACACACACACATGAACACATATACACACACATATATACATACGCAAACATTCACACACACATATGCACATACACATGCGCACACACACACACACACACACACACACACACACACACACCATTAAAAACACAACATCAGAAACCATAATAGCAAAAGAAAATAAAGTAAAAGATATTCAAACAAACAAAGCTTATGAGACAAAATATCTTCAAAAATACCACTGAGTTTGCTTTTTGTTGTCTCCTAATGCTGGGCATGCAGCTTGTTTTAAGTGTGGTCTGCAGTGATAGTGAGACTCTTTTTCCTTTGTGAGCACTTGCTAATTGGAGACAGATTCTGAGTTTAGGATGGGGGTTTGTGTCCACTTCACCTCTCACTGCTGGGACCCCATCTGTCTTAGATCTGTTTAGGCCCTGTGTATGCTCTCAGTCTTTGTGAGTTCATATGTGTTCATAGTGCTGCTGTGTCTGAAAGACACTCTTTTCCTGGTGTCTTCCAGCCCCTTTAGCTCTTAAACTCTTCTGCTTCCTCTACTGCAGAGTCCTCCAAACCCAGGGAAAGGGGTTTGATGGAAACTTACCAGTTAGTAATGAGTGTTCCAAGGTCACTCACTCTCCAGTTATGGGTCTCTGTATTAGTTCTCATCTCCTGCAGGAAGAAGTTCCCTGACGATAGCTGAGCAAAATACTGAGCTATGGGTCCAGTAGAATGTCATTAGGAATTATTTCACTGCTGTGTTCATTTAGCAGAACACTGTATTTGGTTTTTTTCCTAGATCTGTGGCATAACTAGATCTAGTCTCAGGTTTGTGGCCACTCGAGCACTGTTAAGCATAGGCTTCATCTCACTGAGTGGGTCTTAAATCCAAGTCTGATAGTGATTGATTACTCCCACAGCTTTTGTGCCACTATTGGACCAGTATATAGTGCAGACAGGTGACCATTGTAGATTAATGAGTTTGCAGCTAGATGGTGTTACCTTTCTCCTCTGGTAGCTGCAGAGTATCTTCCAGGACACTAGTCAGTAGGGGTGAAGGTTTTGGATAGGTACCAGCTCGACTTCTCAGTGTTCAGTTGGTTTTGTAGGCACTTTCCTCAGATGCAATGGCATCTAGGAATTGTAGTTGCTGGCTGAGGCAGTAGAAGTGGTGATGGGATTGTATGATTGCAACAAAGAGGGGAAATAGGTATTGGAGATGATTAGTAATAATTGCCGCAATGTCTAAAATCCTTAGTGGTTAAAAGTTTATATGGGTATTTTGGTTTGATATGGGGGCTTAGGAGAAGGTAGAGTAACACGCAGAAGAACATCAAATGATTTCTCCACTTGTTTGTAAAGTTCATCCATGGATATGCTTAAGTTTGCTGGTCTGGGAAGCCAATCTCATCTGAGAAGTGGGTTTAGCAGGATTATGATGTTTATTTCTACCTGCATGTACTGATGCAGTGATTCATTTCATAACAGTGTCAATGAGCAAAAATCATCACCATCAAGGGAACAGCATCATGCATTCCTTAGTCTTCTAAGGTGGAGATAAACCTGCTCCATGTTTCCGTGGAGGAATAAACACCAGACAGCAAGGGTTGCCACAACTCTCTCAAACCCATGCATGGAGGCAGAACAAGTAGAATTCTGAGAAGTATGCTCCGAAAGAGAAAAATCAAAGAATTGTACAGAGAGCGAAGAGAAATACAGGAGGGTTCTGACGGAGGAAAGGTAATGGGGAAATGATGCAATTGTATTATAATTTCAAAAAGTAAAAGAATCAGTTTTCAAAAACCAGTGATACCAACTGCCTACTAACCCTGAGTTTTTATTTTTTTGTTGTTGTTCCAAGATGGTCTGATTTAAAAAAAAAAAAAGGTTAAAAAAAGGTAAAAATAGAGTACATGAGATTAACAGAGTAGGGTTGGTTTTATGCCAAAAATCATAACCAAAAGATTAATTGAATTAGATTTCAGGGTAGCATCTTAATGGAATAATGAAGTGAAGTGAATAGAGAAGCCTCGTGCTGTGACTGTATCTCAGTACTCTTTATGAAGCACTGTTCAGGCTCTTTGCTTAAAAAAACTGGATACATTATTCATTGAATCTAATATAGCATAACTTTGTTCCTCATTGTTCATTTATGCATACGTGCTACGTGTGTGTGTGTGTCTGTACATATGGGGATTAAAGCTTCCAGGAGTTGATTCTCACCTTCCACCATGTGGATCCTGGGTATCAAACTCAGGTTTCCAGGCAAGTACCTAAACCTGCAGAGCTTTATTGGATAAGCTTTATCTATTTTGAAGATAAAATACTACGTGGAATAAAAATGATTTTGAGCTCAGTTGTTTTCAATAGAACCTTGTCACTTCAGTGGCTTGGTAAGAGTCAAAGTATGCAATTAATGTACTGATTATTTACCTAATATCTTAAAAACAGCAATGTAAACACAATCACAGCTTTAAAAAATGTCTGTCTAGCTCTAGGAACTAGCAGGAATGTGCACTGTGAACAGAAATAAAAAAGTTGTCACTCTATAGAGAGCAGGGTTCTCCTGCCAGTGCATCTGAGGGATGCACTTGAAAGAAGACTTCTGTTCCTGTTTTCTCCCTCTTTCGATGTCCATCCCATTTACCTTTCTGAATGAAGATTGATCATCTTACCCAGGGTCCTCCTTTTTGCTTTGCTTCTTTATGTGTACAGATTTTAGTATGTTTATCCTATATTATATGTCTAATATCAACTTATAAGTGAGTTTATACCATGTATGTCTTTCTGCTTAGGGAATGATTTTTTTTCTAGTTCCCACCATTTACCGGGAAATTTCATGATTTCCAAGATTTTAATAGCTGAGCAGTATTCCATTGTGTAAATGTACCATAATTTCTGTATCTATTCCTCAGCTGAGGAACATCTAGGTTGTTTACAAGTTCTAGCTATTACAAATAAAGCTGCTATGAACATGATTGAGCAAATGTCCTTGTGGTATACTTGGATACATGTCTAAGAGTAGTATAGCTGGATCTTGAGGTAGCACTCTTCCTAATTTTCTGAGAAAGCACGAGATTGATTTCCAAAGTGGTTGTTCAAGTTTACACTCTCACCAGCAATGGAGGTGGGTTCCTCTTTCTCCACATCCTCTCCAGCATGTATTGTCATTTGAGATTTTTTTAATTAATTAATTTTTAATTAATTACAATTTATTCTCTTTGTATCCTGTCTGTAGATCCCTCCTTTGTCCCCTCCCAATCCCACCCTCTCTCATCTTCTCCCATGCCCCTCCCCAAGTCCACTGGTAGGGGAGGTCCTCCTCCCCTTCCATCTGACCCTAGCTTATCAGGTCTCCTCAGGACTGGCTACATTGTCTTCCTCTGTGGCCTGGTAAGGCTGCTCTCCTCTCAGGGGTAGATGATCAAAGAGCCAGCCACTGATTCCCTGTACTCCACCCAAAAATTGGTTATGAGCCTCAGCATCTGCTTTGATACTCTGCAGGGTAGAGTCTTTCAGAGGCCCTCTGTGGGAGGCTCCTGTCCTATTTGCTGTTTTCTCCTTATTCCAATGTTCATTCTGATTTTCTTTCTGAGTGAGGATTGATCATCTTACCCAGGGTCCTCCTTCTTGCTTAGCTTCTTTAGGTGTACTTGTTTTAGCATGTTTTTTTTTCTATATTATATATCTACTACCTACTTATAAGTGAGTATATACCATGTGTGTCATTTTGCTTCTGGGATACCCTACTCAGGATGATCTTTTCTAGTTGCCACATTTGCTTGCAAATTTCATAATTCTTTAAAAATTCTGAGTAGTATTCCCTTGTGTAAAAGTTGTACAACCACATTGGAAATCAATCTTTCTCAGAAAATTAGGATAGTGTTATCTCAAGATCCAACTATATCACTCCTATGCATATATCCATATGCTCAAGTGTACAACAAGGACATTTACTCAACCATATTCATAGCAGCTCTATTCATAATAGCAAGAATATTGAAACAACCCAGATGTCTCTCAATGGAGGAATGGATACAGAAATTGTGGTATAGTCTCTTGAATTTTTGATCTTAGCCATTCAGATGGGTGTAAGATGAAATCTCAGGGTCATTTTAATTTGTATTTCCCTGATGACTAAGGACATTGAGAATTCCTTTAAGTGTTTCTCTGCCATTCAATATTCCTCTATTGAGAATTCTCTGTTAGCTACCACAGAGGGCCTTTGAAAGTCTCTGCCCAGCAGGGTATCAAAGCAGATGCTGAGACTCATAGCCAAACTTTGGGCAGAGTGCAGAGAATCTAATGAAAGAAGGGGGAGATAATAATACCTGGACAGGACAGGAGCTCCACAAGAAGATTTTCTCCCTAATTAGGAGAAAAGGGGCTGTCCGATATGAACTCAGTGGCTGGCTTTTTGATCACCTCCCTCTCATGGGGGAGCAGCCGTACCAGGCCACAGAGGAAGAAAAGGTAGCAGTCCTGATGAGACCTGATAAGTTAGGGTCAGATGGAAGGAGAGGAGGACAGCCTCTATTAGTGGACTGGGGGAGGGTCAAGGGACAAGTGTGGGAGAGGATGGGATTAGGAGGGGACCAGAAAGGGGGCTACAGCTGGGATGCAAAGTGAATAAAATGTAATTAATAAACAACAACAACAAAAGAAATAGAGTTCCATAACTAATGAGTGATTTGCTGAAGATTACTAAAAAGAAAATCATGGTTAGGCATAAATAGTAAGGAAGTAAGATACTAAGAAGAATATCCAGGGTGTTGGAATTGGGTGAATTATGCTCAATATTTCTAAGCTGTTCTTTGTCTCTGTGTCATCTCTAAAAGGGAATCTACATGAAACTTCTTTTAGCTAACAGGTTATTTATTCTTATATTCCCTCTGACTTGATTTTGATTAAGTGTCGTAACTATCTATGTTATTCATTGTATTACACACAGAAAAACCCT
The DNA here is from genome assembly GCF_907164565.1 of Psammomys obesus. Lineage (NCBI taxonomy): Eukaryota > Metazoa > Chordata > Mammalia > Rodentia > Muridae > Psammomys > Psammomys obesus. The sequence continues at coordinate 3,439,214 of NW_026592666.1, forward strand.
TATTCTAGATCATGTGCAAACTTAACTGGCATGAAGTATTTGAAGCATTATCAGAATTAGAACAGAAAATGCTCTGATTCCTAAATTAATTGACAGTGTTCTACAACATGGGAATCCCAAAGAATATATGCTTCCTACCTTTTGACAGCATGAAATGAGTTTTGTCTGGATGAGGAAAAGATGAGTTGGTAGATTTAAGAAGATTCTAACCCTAGGCCAAAACGCACACCCAAAATGTTTGTGTATTTTTTTTCATTCAAGATAGTCTTGAGCAGAGTATAGTACAGTATCACCAGACTCTAGAATCTCTGATATCAATATTCCTTACATAGAGATTTTGAATCATAAAGTTTTCCTTCTCTACACTATCAGCAAAACACAGCAGCCTGGGCTACCATGAGAAGTGAGGACATCAGAAGACTGGTTGTAGACACTGACAGTGTCTTAAAAGTGTAACATTTGGAGTCTGATACTTCTTTTGTTTGGGGTTTCTGGGTCGTTGTTCTTTGAATTCTCCATGGCTGAGATGGTTTGTAAGATTTCAATGTACCCAAAATTCAATCTCACCCATCCTAAGTAAACAGAGGATGTAGTTTCTCAGGATGTCTTTTTCACTATAATTTTCTCTTTATGTAAAGCTTAATGAACCTTTAAAACCTTCTCAACCATATTGTCTTTACTATTTTTTTTCCTTTTAGGATGACCCAGTTCTTTCTTTAGAGAGAATGAATTCTTCACTTATCTATTCTCAGATCAATACTTTATTAAATAAAAATCACTTTCTTATTACTTTCCTAATAATCAACCACTTTCATAAACTACAGCTGATAAGATGTCTTTAAAAATAATTTGCATATTTTACCAGTGAAACTTCATTTTGGATAAAACACATCAACCATAAGGTGTTTTAGATAGTGATGTAATTGTTCACATTGCATTTCTTCTCAATAGCATAATCTTATAATTAAAAACCCATTCACAACAGTGATTGTGGTGGTGCAGAAAGCTGAGCAGCATCTTTTTTTTTTTTTTTTGTTCCATTCCATTTACTAGAGTGTTGAGATTATAAACCTCATTTACTCAAAAGTACTAAGGCTTATTCCATTACAGTTAAGACAATTTATAAGTAAAGCTGTGGGTGACCCACTTGCATAAAATTGTGCTCCTGTAGACTTTGCTCTGAGTGGTTTCAGAAGTATCTACTGCATTCTTTGTTGGTACTTTTCAAGAACAAATGCAGAATATGCTGGAAAGGTAATACCCTGATATGGAAACAGCCTGGCAAGATCAAGCGGTAATCTACCTGATATTTGTTTTGATTCTTCTTCATCACTTTCCATGGTTGTAGGGTGTGAAAACAAGACTGAGCTCTTTCATGATGTTCCTTAGATGTGGCACAAGAAGAGTGAGCAGCTATGACTTTTTACAAATTAGGGAGCTTTCCAGGACCTTAGAAGAAGAAAGAACTTGCAATGAATGCCTGGCTTTTGCTATCCCTTGCTGCCTATTTCAGTAAACCCATTCTCTCTAATACGTGTGTGAGGTTTTTAAGTCATGAAACTTGGACAGTTGGAGAATCTGCTTCACACTTTTAACTCTGTGCTAAAATGATTTGTTGGTAAGTCGATATTTTCATTGTGGCAAGACTGTGTGAATACAAAAATGGAAGAACTTGAAGAATGCGTTCTTTGTTTGTACCACATTTAGTATTAAACTATCTCTACTGAAGATCATAGAACATAAATTAGTATGTTTGGAGGAAAACCATCTTAGCAACGTAGCTGCATTTCTCTGCAGAGTAAATTTTCTTTCATCAAAACTAATTAGCAATTTAAAAGTATTGCATTTTATCTTGTCTAAGAGATCAAAATTCAGAGGGCAACTCAAAATCAATTTGTGTTGTTCCAAATCATATTTTAAAAACTAAAGAGCTCAACCACTGTTCCAGAGAGGAGCTTTAAAAATAGACTTAACACTTTATGCACAGTGTTCTTTTTATTTTCTCACCGTTATTTATGGCATTTGGAATTCACTTGAGTTCCTGCTAAAAGCTCGCATTTTCATTACTACAGTTTAATAACTTACAATATAATGCTTCATAATATTTTACAATATGCATTACTAATCCTTTTTGTAGTCAGTTTGTAAAACTGGCAAATTGAAAGCCTTGCAGAATTTGATATAGGCAAGTCCATCTTTTCTTATACAGGGTCTGTCTGTGTCAGCTAAGTGATATTAATTCTATGTTCTCAGTTTTAAAAGATAATGTGATTGATTATCACATCATCTATGTATTTAATTTGAGAAGTCAGGACTGAAATGACCACACACATAAACACACAAAGAGAAAGATTAACATCTTTTTGGTTAAATAAAAAATAAACATTGGGAGGAAATGAGGGAGAGGGATATAGCTGGGATACAGAGTTAATAAAATGTAACTAATAATAAAAGTAAAATAAAAATAAACATTTCTATGAAAATCATATTTCCCCAATCTCAAGCTGTACTACATTTCTATGAAAATCATATTTCCCCTATCTCAAGCCGTACTATAGAGCAATAGTAATAAAAACTGCATGGCAGTTCAGTGTCCAAGTGGGTTACATAGTAATGGGAAGAGGGACTGCCTCTGACATAATCTGATTGGCCTGCTCTTTGATCACTTCCCCCTGAGCGGGGAGCAGCCTTACCAGGCCACAGTAGAGGACAATGCAGCCACTTTTGATGAGAACTGATAGACTAAGATCAGAAAGAAGAGGAGAACCTCCCCTATCAGTGGACTTGGGGAGTGTCATGCATGCAGAAAGGGGAGGGAGGGTGGGATCGGGGGGGGGGAGGAGGGAGGGGCTTATGGGGGGATACAAAATGAATAAAGTGTAATTAATAAAAAAATTTAAAAAAAAAACAAAAAAAAATGAGCTGAGGTGGGCATCATGTATTTTAACAAGCAAAATAAAATTCTGGCCAGTAATAAAAAAAAAAAAAACTGCATGGTATTGGCATAGAAATAGAAAGGAGGATCAATGGAACCGAATAGAAGACCCAGAAATAAACCCCTGTACTTATGAATACTCGATTTTTGACAAAGCAGCCAAAACCATTCCATGGAAAAAAGATAGCACCTTCAACAGATGGTGATGGTCTAATTGGATGTCTCCATGCAGAAAAATGAAAATAGATCCATTCTTATCACTCTGCACAAAACTAAAGTCTAAGTGGATCAAAGACCTCAACATAAAACCAGATACGCTAAATCTGCTAGAAGAAAAAGTGTGGAACAGCCTAGAACTCATTGGCACAGGAGACAACTTCTTCCAACAGCACAGGCTTTAAGAGCAACAATCAATAAATGGGACCTCATGAAACTGAAAAGCTTCTGTAAAGCAAAGGACACCACCATCAAAACAAAACGACTTCCTACAGATTGGGAAAGAATCTTCACCAACCCTTTATCTGACAGAGGGCTAATATCCAGTATATATAAACAACTAAAGAAGCTGAAAAGCAACAAACCAAGTAATCCAATTAAAAAATGGGGAACAGAGCTAAACAGAGAATTCTCTGTAGAGGAATATCGAATGGCAGAGAAACACTTAAAGAAATGCTCACCATCATTAGCCATTAGGGAAATGCAAATCAAAACAACCCTGAGATTTCACCTTACACCCATCAGAATAGCCAAGATGAAAAACTCAAGTGACAACACATGCTGGAGAGGTTGTGGAGAAAGGGGAACCCTCCTCCATTGCTGGTGGGAATGTAAACTGGTACAACCACTTTGGAAGTCAATCTGGTGCTTTCTCAGACAACTAGGAATAGTGCTTCCTCAGGACCCAGCTATACCACTGCTAGGCATATACCCAAAATTTGCTCAAGTACACAATAAGGACATTTGCTCAACCATGTTTGTAGCAGCTTTATTTGTAATAGCCAGAACCTGGAAACAACCCATATGTCCATCAACAGAGGAATGGATACAGAAATTGTGGTATTTTTACACAATGTAATACTACTCAGCAATCAAAAAAGAGAAAACCATGAAATTTGCAGGCAAATGGTGGGATCTAGAAAAGATCATTCTGAGTGAAGTATCCCAGAAGGAGAAAGACAAACACGGTATGTACTCGCTTATATAGACCTAAAAGATATGATAAACATAATGAAATCTATACACCTAAAGAAGATAATCAAGAAAGCGGACACGAGGTATGATGATCAATCCTCATTTAGAAAGACAAATGGGATATGCATTGAACGTATGACAGGAGTCTACCACAGAAAGCTTCTGAAAGACTCTACCTAGCAGTGTTCCAAAGTAGATACTAAGACTTATAACCAAACCTTCGGCAGAGTGCAGGGAATCATATGAAAGAAGGGGAGTTTGATGTGGAAAGGATAAGAGCTCCACAAGGACCAGACATATCTGGGCACAGGGTCTTTTCTGACACTCAACCAAAGACCATGAGAGGATAAAACCTAGAACCTCTGCTCGGATGTGACCCGTGATAGCTCAGCAATCAATTGGTTTCCCATAGTAAGGGGAACAAGGACTATTTCTAACAGGAACTCAATGACTGGCTCTTTGACCTCCCCACCTCCCAAGGGAGGAGCAGTACTGTTAGGCCACAGAGAAGGACTTTGCAGCCAGTCCTGAAAATACCTGACAAAATGGAGTCATATGAAAGGGGAGGAGGTCCTCCCCTATTAGTGGACTTGGAAAGGGGCAGGGAGGAGAAGAGGGAGGGAGGGTGGGATTGGGGAGGGAATGAGGGATACAGCTGGGATACAGAATTAACAGAATGTAACTAATGAGAATAATAAAAAAATTAAAAAAAATAAAAATTAAAAAAAAGAAAAATAAATAAATAAAAAATAAACATTGGGAGGGAATGAGGGAGACGGATATAGCTGGGATACAGAGTTAATAAAATGTAACTAATAATAAAAGTAAAATAAAAATAAACATTTCTATGAAAATCATATTTCCATAAGATTAAGAACCATGCTGCTTATTTTATATTTTTTGATATGTGCTTGCATGTCAAGCAGACATGTCACTGAATGATATCATTCAGTGGCTTCTCATGCAGCTCATAATACTTGCAAAACTCACAATATACCCTTAACTGAAGGGTCTCTAAGCCTTCTTGAGAGTCTCGCTGGGCTAGTAGAACAATTGAATAACAAATTAAAATAACTAATATGCTTTACAAGATAAAAGATGCTCTTGCAATGCACAGATTTACCCCTTTCTCTTTTTCTAATGAAATATTACATCTAGTAGCAAGGAAAAAAAAAAACACTCATTGGTTGTTATAAATAAATGATTTCAATGTGTGAGTCTCAATTTTACTTAATGTAAAAGAAAAAAATTCTACAGATACACACAGTATATTATAATTTAATTTATTTGCTTAACAGGGGAAATAAATAGTTTTTCTTTGTCATTTACTTCAGTTTTATTGTTTTTTTTTTGTTTGTTTGTTTGTTTGTTTTTTCGGAAGCGGACCTGGAAAGCAAGAGGAACTACTGAACGTGATCAAATATTAAAATAGAAACACTATAAGGAAATTGATGTATGAATTACTGAGCTACACCAAATGGACTCTGAGATATAAACTCTTAAATGAGACTTTCTTTGTAGATGATATATTGCTGAAGCTCTACCATTGGCATATGTAATCTGCAGAGGCAAACCCTGCAACAAAAATAAAGAGATCCCAGGATGTTTACATTAATACACACCTCTGTCGAAGTAAAAGGTAGGACACAGGATAGAAATAGGGCTTTTGACATGATACTAACTGCATTTACTTCCTGGGTTTTCTGCTTGCAAGATAACCTTGGGCATGTGACTTTACTTCCCCATTTATTTCACTTTTAAAAAGAGAATAAGAGCGCTATCTTACAACTGATTGAACATGGAGAATTCGAGTTAGCGATTACATAAAGCCATCACCCCTACGTGTTGGTATCTTTGGTACTCCTTATGCTACTAAAGGAGAAAAGTAAACACAGTCCCTTTGACCTACATTGGTGTCCTGCATACGAGACATGCTAGTGCAATGGTGGCGCAAAGTTTGGCAACCATTATGTGATTTGACTTACGAGATGAAATCTGTACCTGACATTGCGTGGGTGACCAAGATCCTAAGACTAGTCAGCCCAGGGATGTATAGCATAAAACCAACAACCGCTGTTCTTGAGAACAAAGCAACAACAACAAAAACCTTGTAATAAAATGACTCTGATGATATTTGGCAATATTTACACATCAGTGCCTTGCTCAGCTCTCATAGGAGATACTTCCTCCTGCAACAGATGAGAAAAAAATCCACAGACCCATAGACTTTATGTAGAGAATGAGAATCCTTGAAACACTCAGCCCCGAATAGAATGTGTCCACCAAATCCCTCCCCTTCAGGCTCATGGAACCCTGTGTTCCATGAGGAGGCAGAAAGAACGTAAAAGCCAGAGGAGATGGAAGATACCAGGAGAACAAGACACTTTAAATAAAAATGATTGATATACATATGAACTCAAAGAAGTCAAAGAAGAGAGCATACACAGGACCTGCATGAGTCTGCACTAGAGTTTAAAGGAGAAATGGGCACATGGCCCCAATCTTAATTCAAAAGCTATGTCCAATTGATTACCATTTGCAAATAAAAATTTATTTTTTTCTGAAGGGAGTCTCAGAGTAGAAACAAACTACTCATAAGTGTAAGTGGCATGCCCAGCACTAGATGGTTAATAGAAAATGAACTCAGTGACATCATTGGAGGTTCCTTATCTCAGACTGTCATATTAGGCTTTTAAAATAGCTTTTATTTTTGTGTTGTTTTAAAACATAACCTGTCTCTCTTAAAGCTATGTATTATGGCGTCAAGTCTAGTGTTTTTATAGGATTTCTGAGTGCTGATAGGGGTCTCTACCTGTTGCTTGTGCATTTTCTTGGGCTCTTTCTCTTCTATTTGTTTTGTCCTCTTCCAATGTATTAGTTTTATTTTATTTTATTATTTTTCCTTAGAAGCCTTTTGTTTGTTTGTTTTCTATCAAGAGACAGAAAGGAGCTGGGTCTTGATGGGAGGAATTGGGAAGAGTAGGAGTGGAAATCATATTCAGGATATAGTATGTGAGGAAAAATTATATTTTTGATAAAAAAGAAAAAAAAAGAAGAGTGGTGTCTTATATAAAACACAGTTGGAAGTTTTTTGAAAGAAGATCATAAAACGTCTGGTACAACGCTGGGCACCATACAAGCTCTGCATAGGCATTAAATTCTGGCTGGCCTTATGAACTCTTCCCCTTCAACTATGCTACTTTCCTTCTTTCTAAGATTTTTTTTAAATATATTACATTATATTTACTTATTTGGGGGCAGGGTATGTGCGTGGCACGGCACTTGCTTTGAGGTCAGAGGTCCTTGATGGAGTCAGTTCTTCTCCTTCACCTTGTAGGTCCCACACATTGGACTCAGATGCTCAGGTTGGTACCTAGTGCCTTTTCTAAATCAATTCAACAGCTCTAACTATAGATGTTTCCAATAGTAAAGTGAGAATATACTTATTTTTATTTGCACATTAAGGATGCATGTTATGCTTCAAAATATGAATACATAGAAGAACAAACTGAATCGTACTGAAATAGTTTTCTTTTTCTGCTAATGTGTGCTGGCTATCAATGTAAATGGATAAACAGATTCAACTCTGTTAGTTGGCTGTTTTATTGAAGACATGGAATGTTTAAAATGAATTCTAAATGACTATGAATCTATCACATTCATTCATTCAGCTACTCTTCCATTCATCTACTAAACAGTCATTAATTTATGTCTACCAACTTAGGCTCATGCACAAATGGGAAACAGAAAGTTCTCTAAAGGTAAAAAACGGAAAAGCTCATTTTATAAAAAGACATATGAAAATAAATTACAATTAATTGATATAATTGCTACCCTATTGGGAGAGTCAACAACATACTAGACTATAATCTAGTAATTACAATGAGACTGAAAGATAAGAGTGAAAGAGTAGACCTTAAGGAGGAATACATAGCCCAAGAAAGGAGTTGAACAAAGAAGCAAAGCACAAATACAGAAATGATGGTGTCTTTTCCATTTCTTTGCTTACTTCTCTGCCCACTGATATATCAGAGCAATGTGACTTTAGTATGAAGACAATTTAGAAAGATTCTGGTTTTCAGATACTTGTAATTACAATAATTTTTGATAATGTCCAATTTAAAGTTGTTCATACCCTTCTGATGTATCCTTTATATGCCCTAGGCAGTAATTATGAAAGACATACAGTCTCAACCCAGAGTTCTTCATGTTTTGTCTTTCAGTTATTGGGAGTCAAGTAGTTGTGCTAAGGATTAAAAACACAAAGAGAAATGTTATAGTGGTAGAATGAGAGGGTCAGGGAGCTTTTCCACATGCAAATTCCCCTGGCTGTGACCAGAATGGCAGGTGGGTAACCAGGAATCCAAAGAGTTCAAGTTGCTTGTGGATTGGGCAAGGTAAAAGATAAAAGGAAAAAAAAATCGATGGAGAATTATTCCAAAAAAAAAAAAAAAATTATTCCTGAAAGTCATTTAATCAAATTATTGGCTATCTGTGGAGCTCTGTCTCAGGCAGCAGAGTACAAACTCCAGCCTGGAACTTAGAGAATTCTTGCATAGGTACAGCAACAGAATGTTCTTGACATGGTACTATCAACCAGAATTTGAGGATTGTGTGTGCCACCCTTTAGGTAAGCCTCCTTGTAGTTTCTGTAGTGGTTACAAGTCTCATTATGCTCCTACAGGGAACTTCTCTCTGTAGAAAAATTTCTCAGTCCTCTAGACAGTTTACCAAATTTACCCTAACTAAGACTGAACCCTAAGCTTTTGTCCTTCATGCAGTCTTTTCAGAAGATATCAACCTTCAGAAAAGCACTTATTTCCTAGAGTTCTGTTTTATATAAGGAATAGGTCATTACTGAACTATCCTGCATTGTTTTTTGTTTGTTTGTTTGTTTGTTTTTTCTTTTCCTCCCAAGACTCTTCCTTAAGGATATTATAAGTGCTGTGAAGGTAAACACTGGATTGTATGACTTTCACACCTAAATATTTTTAAACACAAAACTAGCCATATACTGAGACATATATGTTTGCTTATTGGGTTTCAATTTACCCAATGATCTACTGACTTGAAGTCTGATTCTACAGACTGTAGCACAATCACAGATCTGTTGATGCGTAGGTGTTATTACAAAAACCTCTGTAGGCAGCTGGAAAACTATGATCCTCCCATGTGCTTAAGTATAGTCGGGGATTCTGACTCATATTTAGTTCTGTCTGATATTGTATTTATCAGTTAGTTCAAAAGTAAAATGACATAATTCTTATACAAAAAAAATATTGAGATGAAGATTAATCTGAAAGCTCAGGCCTTGGTAATGAAGCCCAGCAAAATCAAGTTTTTCTATGGCCCTGACTGGGTGGCAGTGTACGGCAGTGTGGTGACATGTCACTAGAATAGCTTGTTAGACAACCCCCATGCGGTTGCTTTCTTCATCTTATAAAATGAAGTGCGTGGATTATGGTGACCAGAGACATGAATAGCTGTTAATCAGGGTCTTTGGTGATGGAGTAGACAGTAGGACAGATCCAGGAAGAGTAAAAAAGACATATAAGGGAAAATTACTAAGGGCAAATAAAGAAAAGGAAAAAAACAGAGGCTAGAATAGCAGGGAATCATGATGTCAATCTTGCTGAGGGAAGGAGAGAAGAAGGAAAGAATGAATGTGGGAAAGTTGCATGGAAACCTGGTAGACTGTAGCACAGTTCTACAAAGTTCTCAAGTAAAGTCACTGTCAGAGAAATATCCTGTCTGGAAACAGTGGGTTTTCCTTTGTGTCTTTGTCCTTGGCTATTCACTGAAATTATCTGGGCAGAAACAATGGTGCAAGGCCATGAATGGGCTCAATATTCTAGTCAATGAGATGTCCTTCAATGTTGGTCAGAATGGCTCATTCTCAAGGCAGCTTCAAAGATCATCCAAGTGTAGTATTATTTTTTTTCTCATTTTTATTTTTATTTATTTATTTTTTCCTTGTATTTTATTTTTTTCTTATCAGTTACATTTTATTAACTCTGTACCCCAGCCGTGTCCCGATCCCTCATTCCTTCCCAGTCCCTCCCTCCCTCCCTCCTCTCCACCGTGCCCCTTGCCAAGTCCACTGATAGGGGGGACCTCCTCCCCATTCATCTGATCCTGTTTTATCAGGTATCTTCAGGACTGGCTGCAAAGCTCTCCTCTGTGGCCTAACAGGACTGCTCCTCCCTTGGGGGGTGGGGAGGCCAAAGAGCCAGTCATTGAGTTCCTGTTAGAAATAGTCCTTGTTCCTCTCACTATGGGAAACCAATTGGTTACTGAGCTACCACAGGCTACATCTGAGCAGAGGTTCTAGGTTACATTCATACATGGTCCTTGGTTGCATGTCAGTCTCAGAAAAGACCTTGTGCCCAGATATCTTTGGTCCTTGTGGAGCTCCTATCCTTTCCTCATCAGACTAACTCCCCTTCTTTCTTATGATTCCCTGTACTCTGCTAAAGGTTTGGTCATGAGTCTTTGCTTTGAAAACACTGCTATTTAGAGTCTTTCCAATGCGCTCAGTAGACTCCTGTCATATGTTCAATGCACATCACATCTGTCATTCTAAACGAGGATTGATCATCTTACCCCATGTCCACTCTCTTGATTATCTTTTTTAGCTGTACAGATTTCATTATGTTTATCACATCTTATAGGTCTATATAAGTGAGTATATACCGTGTTTGTCTTTCTCCTTCTGGGATATTTCACTCAGGATGATCTTTTCTAATTCCCACCATTTGCCTGCAAATTTCATGATTTTCTCCTATTTGATTGCTGAATAGTATTCCATTGTGTAAAAATACCACAATTTCTGTACCCATTCCTCTGTTGATGGACATCTGGGTTGTTTCCAGGTTCTGGCTATTACAAATAAAGCTGCTATAAACATGGTTGAGCAAATATCCCTTTTGTGTACTTGAGCAAACTTTGGGTATATACCTAGCAGTGGTATAGCTGGGTCTTGAGGAAGCACTATTCCTAATTGTCTTAGAAAGTGCCAGATAGATTTCCAGAGTGGTTGTACCAGTTTACATTCCCACCAGCAGTGGAGGAGGGTTCCCCTTTCTCCACAACCTCTCCAGCATGTGTTGTTCCTTGAGTTTTTCATTTTGGCCATTCTGATGGGTGTAAGGTGATATCTCAGGGTCGTTTTGATTTGCATTTCCCTGGTGGCTAATGAGGATGAGCATTTCTTTAAGTGTTTCTCTGCCATTCGATATTCCTCTGTCGAGAATTCTCTGTTTAGCTCTGTTCCCCATTTTTTAATTGGATTACTTGGTTTGCTGCTTTTCAGCTTCTTTAGTTCTTTGTATATACTCGATATTAGTCCTCTGTCAGATAAAGGGTTAGTGAAGATTCTTTCCCAATCTGTAGGCAGGCGTTTTGTTTTGATGACAGTGTCCTTTGCTTTACAGAAGCTGTTCAGTTTCATGAGGTCCCATTTATTGATTGTTGCTCTTAGAGCCTGTGCTGTTGGTGTTCTGTTCAGGAAGTTGTCTCCTGTGCCAAGGAGTTCTAGGCTGTTCCCCACTTTTTCTTCTAACAGATTTAGAGTATCTGGTTTTATGTTGAGGTCTTTGATCCACTTGGACTTTAGTTTTGTGCAGGGTGATAAATAGAGATCAATTTTCATTTTTCTGCATGTGGACATCCAGTTGGACCAGCACCATTTGTTGAAGATGCTCTTTTTTCCATTGAATGGTTTTGGCTTCTTTGTCAAATATCGAGTATTCATAGGTGTGTGGGTTTCTTTCTGGATCTTCTATGCGGTTCCATTGATCCTCCTTTCTGGTTTTATGCCAATACCATGCAGTTTTTATTACTATTGCTTTGTAGTACAGCTTGAGATCGGGGATAGAGATACCTCCAGATGATCTGTTGTTGTACAGGATTGTTTTGGAGATTCTGGGTTTTTTTGTTTCTCCATATGAAGCTGAGAATCTTTTTTTCAAGGTCTGTAAAGAATTGAGTTGGTATTTTGATGGGAATTGCATTGAATCTGTAGATTGCTTTTGGCAGGATGGCCATTTTCACAATGTTAATCCTACCAATCCATGAGCATGGGAGATCTTTCCATCTTCTGAGATCTTCTTCAATTTCTTTCTTCAGAGACTTGAAGTTTTTCTCAAACAGGTCTTTCACTTGCTTGGTTAGTGTCACCCCAAGGTACTTTATATGGTTAGTGGCTATAGTGAAGGGTGTTGTTTCCCTAATTTCTTTCTCGGCCCTTTTGTCTTTGGTATACAGGAGGGCTTCTGATTTTTTTGAGTTGATTTTGTATCCTGCCACTTTGCTGAAGGTGTTTATCAACTGGATGAGTTCTCTGGTTGAATTTTTGGAGTCGCTCATATATACTATCATATCATCTGCGAAAAGTGACATTTTGACCTCTTCCTTTCCAATTTGTATCCCCTTGATCTCCTTTAGTTGTCTTATTGCTCTGGCTAGGACTTCAAGTACTATGTTGAAGAGGTAGGGAGAGAGTGGGCAGCCTTGTCTTGTCCCTGATTTCAGTGGGATTGATTTAAGTTTCTCTCCATTGAGTTTGATGTTGGCTATAGGCTTGTTGTATATTGCTTTTACTATGTTTAGATATGTGCCTTGTATTCCTGATCTCTCCAAGACTTTAAACATGAATGGGTGTTGGACTTTGTCAAATGCTTTTTCAGCATCTAAGGAGATGATCATGTGGGTTTTCTCCTTCAGTTTGTTTATGTGGTGGATTACATTGATGGATTTCCGTATGTTGAACCATCCTTGCATGCCTGGGATGAAACCTACTTGGTCGTGGTGGATGATATCTTTGATGTGTTCTTGGATTCGGTTTGCAAGTATTTTATTGAGTATTTTTGCGTCAATGTTCATAAGAGAAATAGGTCTGAAGTTCTCTTTTTTTGTTGGGTCTTTGTGTGGTTAAGGTATCAGGGTGACTGTTGCTTCATAGAATGAGTTTGGTAATGTACCTTCTGTTTCTATTTTGTGGAATAGTTTGAGGAGAATTGGTGTGAGCACTTCTTTGAAGGTCTTGTAGAATTCCACACTGAAAGTGTAGTATTATTATGAAGTGCTCTGAAGACACTCAAACACAGGGATATGTAAAGGGATCAATTTCTATGGATAGAGGAAAACACCAGAACTGCTGCATTCAAAGCCCATATGGGGAGTGAATGCATTTAATAGGGCCATGAGTGTGAGGTAGAGCCAAACTGAGATAGTAGAAATTTCCGATTAGTTCTTCATCAGAATAAAATCTTGGGAGTTCCTGGTAGCCTAAAGAATCTAGAATAAATAACACAATTTCGTGGTGACTTGTCATATCCATCATCCTTGATAAGAAACATGCCTAGACACAATGTAGCAAGGCAACATGTCCCTGGATTTGATGTTAGAGCCATAACCTCAGTGTAATGGCTTTGAAGATGAGGGCTTTGTGACATAACCGAGGTTAGATAATGTTATGATGGTGGGATACTCATGGTGGGATAAGAGGTTGTCTTAGAAAAAGAAGAGGCCACTCTTGCTGCCCCATGAGGACCCAGGACATAAAGAATCTGTACGTCAGGAAAGGAGCCTCAAAATAAAAATCTGCTGGCATATTGAGCTCAAGAGCTGTGAGGCTCTGAGAACTGAGTGTGCACTGTTTAAGTCGCCTGTCTCTGACGCCTTTTCATGCTGCAGTAAAAAGACCAAGACAAATACTTAACAGAGGGAGCTCAATGTCAAAATGAACATGATTCTTTAGTTTACACAAGGAAATATTTTTGGAGAAATTATTGTTCTGGGAAATCGACACACCACTGAGTCCCTTACGTCTTGATGTGCTCATTGTTCTAATTGCTGCTTCTTTTGATGACTGCATGGCTCTGTGGTTGGTTTGTCAATTATGACTCTCTGAAGAAGAAGCCCATTGGGTCAAAAATGATAAAAATATTTGAGATAACTCATGGAATTGTTGATGAACTGGAAAGTCAGACTCAAGTCCCTAGACTGTTTCCTTAACCTCTACTCTGATAGGAAATAATCCACTGTCACTGAAGAGCCTCCACTGTTGTTACCATTGGAAGATAAAACAACCTCCTATTCTCTTTATTTAACTAGTGCTCAGAAGCAGAATCTGACTCACACATCACCATGACCAACTGCAAGGGTCGCTGGGAAAATAGTTAACATTCCCAACACTCTTATCAAGAGTGTTGAACAACTCCTATCAAGATCCAAAAACATCAGAATTCCTCAAGCAAGAATAATAATTCAGTTGTTGAGTAGAGAAAACATATGACACTACACTCGAGTGAGCATCACCTGTACCTCCCTCGTCATTGTGTCTTCAGTGCCTAAAGGTACAGACACAGTAGCTAATTCTTGAATAAGTATATGCCTCCAAAGAAGGACATTGATTCTGACCTTCTCATATCTCAATTTAAAGAATAGAATAGATATTCAAATTTTATTCTTTTCTGAACCTAGATTCCCATGCAGAAGCTTAAAAGAACTATTTTATTACTGGGACAGTAACTTACATCTGAAAGTTTGTTGCTAAAGACAAGAAAGGCATTTGATCTGATGCCATTGTTAATCTTCAGCTGGACTGACCCTAGATTCATCGAAAAGGCAAGTGGTTGGGTCCATTTGTGAAGGATTTACTTGAGCAGATTATTTGAAGTGGAAAGACCCCATGTTAAATGTAGGCAGGACAGACTGGTGACAGCCCAGCTAAAAGAAGGTGGAAGAAAGAAGCTTTAATTTTGCCTGCTTGCCTTCACTCTCACTCAGCAAGTTCACCTACCCTGTTGCTGCAGCTTCTGATGCTGATTCCAAGTTCATTGGGGTTCTAACACTGATTGATGATAAACAGATCTCCAGGAATCATTCAAGCTGTTGGTGGTGCCAGATTGGGATTGAGAAAGCATCCGGCTTCAAAGACAGAACAACTACTGGGTTCCTGGCTACCCTCGTGTGAGCTAGCCATTTTGGGACTATTCAGACCATATTGATAAAATAAAAAAAAACAAACAAACAATCAAACAAACTCTTTTTAAATGCATTCATTCTATCAGTCTGGTCCTCTAGGGAATGTGACTAAAACAAACTGTTTAACAAATTGTTGTTCACTCTTTAAGGCTCTGTTTTCCCTGCTTGCTTCAGCAAATCGATGCTGGGCTCTTGTTTGTTTCTGTGCCCCACTTTATTCTACCCTTCTATATCAGGAATTACTCCATTCCACTTTGCAGCTGTGTGTAGCACCCAACATGGGCTCTTCTTCTTATAATACATTCAGTGTATGTTTACTGAAATATATATGTGTATATATATATATATATATATATATATATATATATATATATATATATGATAATTGTCTATAAGCAGTAGCCCACTTACAGCAAACTGGAGAATTGATGAAGTGTATTGTTATAACAGAAATTCGTATGGTAGAGTTGATATCACTTTCTCTTATTTGGTTCAGATTTTGAAAATTCTTTTATTTAATCCTCTTCCTGGAGTTTTAGATTCACACAACACCAGTTATATGAATATATTCATATCTTCTCAGAGAGCCAAGGATGGCAGAAAGCATGTAATGGTTATTGATTTTCCTTAAAAATGGCATTCATAAACAGTCATCCTTTATGTTGTTTATAAGCATTGCAGGGATACTGAATTTAAATAAGGAAATTGAGTGGATGCTAAAATCAGAATTTAACACTTTAAATCACTATAATTTACTCCAGTGTAGTCTTGGTGACACATATATGTGTCTGCATATTTCTTGGAGTGTCCAAATGAAGAAATATAACACTTTAGTGATACTCAGTATGAGCGTGGCTTGATTGATTCGGCCTGTGTTTGTGCTGTCATTTTCATCATTTTTAGTATGTGGCACTCAGCTTTCTGTTACAGAATCCATGTCAGGACTGAGCTCACAGAGTGTGGGATTGGCTAATGGGGACACTTCATGCTGCCATCTGCCCTCCATACTCTCTTCAGTCACCTCCCTTCTCTTTCCTTTTCCTCTTCTGAATATTTTCTCATATGCCAGCCTACTGCTGGGCAGTGTCTTCGTGGGAGCATCCCTATTATACATGTCAGCTGTGGGTGGAGCTGGTATTCTGGATACTCGTCTCTGCTCTCATGGGCCCTGTTTTCCATGAAGCTGTCCTCAGCTGGCTGTCAAGTTGGAAGAGAATAATGAATCATTAGCTAAAGAGTCAGTAGCTGGTACAGTGTAGTGTGCCAGCCCTCACAGTAGAAATTATACTATCTTCTAAAAGTCACCACTTGAAAACTGAAAAACAAAACAAAAACCTAAAAATAGTATCTGTAGTCTAAGACACAAGAGAGGATTGAAAGGGTATACAGAATTTCCTGATAAGGTTACCAGTCAGGCTGCTCTCTTTGAGACTAATGGATTTTTATAAATACATAGTAAAACTATGAAGTAAAACAAAAATGTGTGAATATGTTTTCATTTTTTAGATTTTCTTTTACGTATATGAATGTTCACCTGCTTGTTTGCATACCAAAAAAAAAAAAATAGAAGCCAGTGGAGGGGTTTGGATCCTATGAAACTGGAGTTATACATGGTTGTGATCCATCATGCAGGTGCAAGGAACTAAACTCCGGTCCCCCGAAAGAGCAGAAAACGCTTACTATGTAGCTCTGGCTAGATTAGAACTAGCCACATAGAGCAGGGTGGTCATGAAGTAACAGAGATCTACTTGCTTCTGACTCCTGAATGCTGGGATTCAAATCATACACACCATACTAGGGGCTGAGGGAACATTTTTAAAAGATTGACTCCTGAGTCTCTTTCTTGTTTGAGTGGCTGGATAGTCAAAGTCATGTTACTTTTCTTTTTTTAAATTTTTTTTCCATTTATTATTATTATTATTATTATTATTATTATTAATTACACTTTATTCATTTTGTATCCCCCCATAAGCCCCTCCCTCCTCCCCTCCCGACCCCACCCTACCTCCCCTTTCTTCATGCATGCTCCTCCCCACGTCCACTGATAGGGGAGGTCCTCCTCTCCTTCCTTCTGATCTTAGTCTATCAGATCACATCAGGAATGGCTGCATTGTCTTCTTCTGTGGCCTGGTAAGGCTGCTCCCCCCTCAGGGGGAGGTGATCAAAGAGCAGGCCAATCAGTTTATGTCAGAGGCAGTCCCTCTTCCCATCACTATGTAAGCCACTTGGACACTAAACTGCCATGGGCTACATCTGTGCAGGGGTTCTAGGTTATCTCCATGAATAGTCTTTGGTTGGAGTATGAGTCTTTGGGAAGTTCCCTGTGTTCAAATTTTCTTGTTCTGTTGCTCTCCTTGTGGAGTTCCTGTCCTCTCCAGCTCTTGCTATTTCCCACTTCTTACATAATATTCCATTCACTCTGCCCATCAGTTGGCCATCAGGCTCAGCATCTGCTTTGATAGTCTGCAGGGCAGAGGCTTTCAGATGCCCTCTGTGGCAGGTTCCTAGGTTGTTTCCTGTTTTCTTTTTCTGGTTTTCAGAGGCCCTCTTGCAGATAAAACTTTAATTGGTTCTTGGGCTTCTTGAACTTAATTAAGAGGGATACATTAAGCCCTAAATCCCTCTACTTTGTTAATCATCATAACAAAAAATATCTAGTAAAAATTATAATTGCAAGACATATGTACAATTTCTAAACTACAAAGATGGAAACATTTTTTTTCTCTTGTCCTTTGTTCTCTGGTGGAAGGAATTGTCTAAAACTAGACACAAAATTGACCCCCACAGCTCTTATAACCTGCATATAAGCAGATTATATATGCCAATGTTTAACTTATAGATTTACCAAGAAGTACTAAATTTTTAATGATTTCAGCACTAGTGGAAAGATGTCTTATACAACCAAACAACTTTTGTGTGTGAGAAAAGTAAAAAACAAACAAACAAAAAAAACAGCTTATTTTATACCTCAATATTTTTATCTTTATTTACTATGGTATTACACATTTTGTAAACCCCAGAAAGTGACTTGAGCTTATCATCCCATGAAATTTAACATGTTTAAACATAAAATATATATTATTCTTTAGCATGTATCAAGGATGAAGGCCTGAAGAGAAAATCACCCATTAAAAGTGTCACTTGTTACTGCAGTGATAATCAATAAAGCATTAAACATCACATTTTATTGCAGTGGATGGAGAATAAACATGAAGACAGCAGTGCACTCTTGTAAATGGTATGGCTTGCAAATGTCAGGGAGGGCTTATTTAACACTAAAAGGCTTTAAGCATTTGGGAAGGGAGCTTTAAAATCCATCTAAGACAGCTGAAGGTTACACGAGGAAAGGGCAGCTAAATATAGCATAGAGGCACACAGGTAATGTAAAATATGAATGGATTTTTAAAAACCCCACTGAATATACTTCTAATTGGAGTGTTCGTTATATTTGGTATTCTAGAAAGAGCATGTATTGAAGGCTGAAAGCTGGCATCATGAATATTTTATTTGGTCCCTTGTTTTATATTCACATAAAACAGGCCTTCTTTTCTAACTGTATATGTGTATGGCTGAAAAGTTATTTAAAGACTCACAAATAAATGAGGTTGAGTTATATGTCATGAATTGATAACAATTTTTTTCTAGGACATTGTCTTTCAAAGTTTATAATCTGCAACGTTATCAGCACACGGTATTCATTTCTCTACCCAACCAATTAAACTCAGCTGAATTGTTTGCCATGTTTCTCTGAAAACTTGATGATTAATAGGCAAAGTCTGAAAAATTTCCCAACGTTCTCAACTCCGTCAGTAGAGAGTTCTGTGCAGGACAATCGTGACATTCTGGTGGTGAGGGGATTGACTTGCTGATGGCAGGGGTCCTGGGGCTCAGCTCACTGAGGTGTGACACTGCTGGTTACAAAATCACGTGATACAGTACATATACACAGACACACATTCAATTCTTTTCCAGAAACTTCCTTTAAATTGAAAGCACAGAGAAAATGGAAAAATTCAGATAATGTGTTCTGAATGTGTCGGATAAGTTGAGAAAAGCAGTCATGCTATTTTGTTATGTGGATATAAACATGTTTTTTGTTTTGGTCCAAGGTGTGGGATGTGACACTGATTCGGATGGTCCACAGCAGCAAACTATTTGCCTCATGCGGCCTCTGAAATGTGCTCTTTGCTAGCTGCAGATAGTTTAAATCTGAGGACTCTGGAGAGAGAATAAATGCCAGAGATCAGAGAGTATGGAGATCAGAGAAATAACAAGGCTGCTCCTGCTTCCCCCTTGCTGCTCCTGTTTGCTGTTGTGAGACAAGAAGTTGGAGATCTCTTGAAAGGAGGACTGGACTGGCTCCAAGGAACCCGATGACCCTAACCATTAGGAAGCAGGTGAAAGAACTGTGCCCCCTCTCCCATTAACTCTCTCTGACCTGGTTGTTGGGGTGTTGGAAGGGATTGGAGTGAAGTAGGGAGAAAAAGATAAAAGAAATGTAAACAAAAGAGTTTTTTTAAAGTATGATAACAATTTGCTTGTTTAATTTAGACTTTCTCAGAAGAAAAAGAGCAACAAAATAAGATTCGAGATTATTTATATTTTATTTTTCCATTATTTATTCTCTTTTCCTCCTGATCCCAGCTTCCCTCCTTCTTCTCCTCCCAGTTCCACCGTCTCATTCCCCTCTCACCCATTCCCCTTTCCCCTTCTCCTCAGAGGAGTGGATACCCCACCACCATGTGTACCAACCCCCTTCAAGTTACAGCATGATTAAGTGCATTCTCTTCTACTGAGGCCAGACAAGGCAGTCCAGCTAGGGGAAAGGGAGCCAAAGGCAAGCAAAAGAGTCAGAGATGCCCTTGCTCTAATTGTTAGGGGAACCACGTGATGACCAAGCTGCACAACTGCTACATATGTGTAAGGAGGCCTAGATACAGCCCATGCATGATCTTTGGTTGGAGAT
This sequence comes from Psammomys obesus, assembly GCF_907164565.1. Taxonomy (NCBI): domain Eukaryota; kingdom Metazoa; phylum Chordata; class Mammalia; order Rodentia; family Muridae; genus Psammomys; species Psammomys obesus. The sequence goes on from NW_026592666.1 coordinate 3,459,295, forward strand.
TCAGTCTCTTGAACCTCTAAGGGCCCAGGATAGTTTACTCTTCAGGTCTTCTTGTGGTGTCCTTGACCCATCTGGCTCCCTCAAAGCTTCACCCAACCCTTCTACAAGATTCCATGAGCTCAGCCTATTTCTTGGCTGTTTCCATCAGATGCTGGATGAAGCCTCTCAGAAGCCTCTCAGGCTCCTTCTGCAAGCATAGCAGATTATCATTAATAGCATCAGGGTTGTCTTTCTCCCATGGGTAGGTCTTCAATTGGGCCAGTCATTGGTTGGCCATTCCTGCAATCTGTGCTCCATCTTTATCACTGCCCATCTTGTAGGCAGGCCAAACTTTGAGTTAAAGGTTTTGTGGGTGGGTTAGCATCCCTCTTCCTCAACTCCCTCAGGGAGGCACCTGACTATAGGAGGTGGCAAATTCAGGCTCCACATTTCCTGCTGCTAGGATGCTAGGAGTCTCAGCTAGGCTCACCCCTATAGACTTCTGAAAGCCTTCCCCATCCCAGAGATTCCCACCACCGATTTCTATTCTGTCTTCCAGCCCCCTCCCCACTCTGCTCTTTTCACATCTGATTCCCACAATTATTCTATAATACAGGGTAACAGTTATAAAAAAAAAAAAAACAACTGCTTGGTATTGGCATAAAATCAGATAATTCGATCAATGGAATAGAATCAAAGACCCACAAATAAACCCACCTACCTATGGTCACTTGATTTTTGACAAAACCATACAATGGAGAAAAGCAAGAGTCTCCAACAAATGGTACTGGTCTAACTGGATGTCTGTATGTACAGGAATACAACTAGATCCATATTTATCATCCAGCACAAAACTCAAGCCCAAAAGACCTTAACATAAAACTGATACACTAAATCTAATAAAAGAGAAAGTGATGAATAGCCTTGAATGCATTGGTACAGGAGACAATTTCCTGAACAGAACACCAAGAGCACAGGCTCTAAGATCAACAATCAATGTGACCTCATGAAACTGAAAGCTTCTGTAAAGCAAAGGACATTGGCAATAGAACAAAGCGGCAGCCTACAGACTGGGAAAAGATAATCAACCCTACATCCAATAGACGGCTAATCTCCAAAATATATAAGGAATTCAAGAACCAAATAACCCAATCAAAAAATGGAGTTCAAAGCTAAACAGAATTTCTAACAGAGAAGCACTTAAAGAAATGCTCAGCTTCTAGTCTTCAGGGAAACACAAATCAGAACGACGATGAGATTCCATCTTACACCCACCAGAATGTCTAAGATCAGTGACTCAAGCACATTCTGGCAAGGATGTGGAGAAAGGGGAACACTCCTTCATTCCTGGTGGGAATGTAAACTTGGACAACCATTTTAGAAACTAATCTGGCACTTTTTCAGAAAAAGCTATACCACTCTTGGGCATATACCCAAAATATGCTTCACCATACCACAAGGACACTTTCTCAACAGGAATAAATCATAGAAGCTTTATTCAAAATAGGCAGAAACTGTAAACAACCTAGATGTCTCTCAACTGAAGAATGGATAAAGAAAATGTGGTACATTTGCACAATGCAGTACTACTGAGATATTTAAAGAAGGACATCATGAAATTTGCAGACAAATGGATGGAACTAGAAAATATTCTGAGTGAGGTAACCCAGACCAAGAGAGACACACATGGTATGTACTCACTTGTAAGTGGATACTAGCTGTAAAGTACAGGATAACCATGCTACCATCCACAGACCCAAAGAAGCTATGGAACAAGGAGGGTCCTGGGGAAGATGCTTGAATTTCACACAGAAGGAAAAATATATCAGCAGTGGAGGGAAGAAGGGAATCAGTTGTTTATATATTTTTTAAATTTTTTATTTAACTTTTATTAATTACACTTTATTCATTTTGTATCCCCCATAAGCCCCTCCCTCTTCTCCTGCCGATCCCACCCTCTCTCTCTTTTCTGCATGCATGCTCCTCCCCAAGTCCACTCCTCCTCTCCTTCTTTCTGATCTTAGTCTATCAGTTCTCACCAGAAGTGGCTGCATTGTCATCTTCTGTGGCCTGGTAAGGCTGTTCCCCCCTCAGGGGGAGGTGATCAAAGAGCAGACCAATCAGATTACGTCAGAGGCAGTCCCTCTTCCCATCACTATGTAAGCCACTTGGACACTAAACTGCCATGGGCTACATCTGTGCAGGGGTTCTAGGTTATCTCCATGAATAGTCTTTGGTTGGAGTATGAGTCTTTGGGAAGTTCCCTGTGTTCAAATTTTCTTGTTCTGTTGCTCTCCTTGTGGAGTTCCTGTCCTCTCCAGCTCTTGCTATTTCCCACTTCTTACATAAAATTCCATTCACTCTGCCCATCAGTTGGCCATCAGGCTCAGCATCTGTTTTGATAGTCTGCAGGGCAGAGGCTTTCAGATGCCCTCTGTGGCAGGTTCCTAGGTTGTTTCCTGTTTTCTTCTTCTGGCTTTCAGAGGCCCTCTTGCAGATAAAACTTTAATTGTTTCTTGGGCTTCTTGAACTTAATTAAGAGGGATACATTAAGCCCTAAAGCCTTCTACTTTGTTAATCATCATAACAAAAAATATCTAGTAAAAATTATAATTGCAAGACATATGTACAATTTCTAAACTGCCATGGGCTACATCTGTGCAGGGGTTCTAGGTTATCTTCATGAATAGTCCTTGGTTGGAGTATGAGTCTCTGGGAAGTTCCCTGTGTTCAAATTTTCTTGTTCTGTTGATCTACCTGTGGAGTTCCTGTTGGGCAGAGTGAATGGAATTTTATGTAAGAAGTGGGAAATAGTAAGAGCTGGAGAGGACAGTTGTTTATATTTTAAACCAAGACTTCTTACAGTATCCAGTGCTTTTTTGGGGAATCCAAAGCAAAGAAACAAATGGGGCCATGCACGCTGTTCACTCTGCTTTGGGGAAGCCTGATGCTCAAGAAGTTTCAACGGCCTTGCAAGAACAGCAGCCAGCAGTTCTGTGAGAATGGATGCTATTATTTCTAGTTTCATAGTTGCTCACTGGAAACTGTCACTCCTGAAGTGGGACAATCTTACAGAATTTACAAGTGATTTTTATTTCTAAGACTGAAGAGTTTTCAGGGTTTTGTAAAAAAGAATATATATATATATATATATATATATATATATATATATATATACATACATACATATATATATATTATTCTTTTAAGATTCTCTCATTGAAATTATGATGACAGTAGAATAAAAATCTCATTTCTGTACAATGCCTAGAACTGAGCAATGACAAAGTTACAAAATCTGTGAAGAAATAACAAAGAATAATAAGAAAAATATTAGCTGCCAGAGGTATTGAGAACATGGCATATATCTCTACAGTTTTTAGGCATGGCACACTGCTTTCCTGTTGTTGTTAACCCAGGAAGTTTTGTGACTTAAGCTATCACAAATTTATTATATTTCAGCACAGCTATGAACCCTATGAACAAAAAGTCCAACCCCCCAGGAAAGATATAGCCACCTGTGCAATAGTGGCTCGTGTTGGGGTAACCAACAGCCGTCTAATAGTGTCCCGTTGGGGAGGACCTTTGCCTGGTACTATAAGCCCAACTGACATCCCAGGTCCAAGGTGGACACAGGCCCAAGCAGGGAACTTATTTAGATGTAACTGTCTTAACTAGGGTTTTATTGCTGTGAAGAGACACCATGACCATGGCAACTCTTATACAGGAAAACATTTCATTGTGGCTGGCTTACAGTCTTAAACATTTAGTCCATTACTACTCTTGTAAAAAGCATGGAGGCGTGCAGGCAGACACAGTGCTTGAGAAGGATATGAGAGTCCTACATGCTGATCAGCAGGCAGCAGGAAGTGAAACTGAGCCACAAGGCCTGGTTTTGAGCTTCTGAGAACTCAAAGCCTGCTCTCCCACTGTGACACAATTCCTCCAACAAGGCCACACCTACTCCAACAAGGCCACACCTCCTAATAGCCCCACTCTGTATTGTTGGCGTACTTAAAAAAAAAAAAACTTAAAAAAAAACATTTTACTTTATCTTTTTCTCTCTAATCCACCCCAATCTTTTCCTTTTTGTTGCTCAGGTTAAAGAGAATAAGCCACAGTGTGTGCCCGGTCCTGAAGGAGATATCTACACTACCCTTCTCAAAAAGTCTAGGAATATTAGTAGGGAAGCAAGAAGTAAGAGCTGGAAGATAGAGTGAATAGACACAAAACCATTCTCTAGATGTGTTACAGCTATTACAAATTATTATGCCACAACAACTCAACTCAGCTGCACTGGTCTCACGTAAGACTGGCCCTGTCAACAACTGGTCATAGATGATGTCCTAGTGAGGGTTTCTATTGCTGTGACAAAACACCATGACCAAAGGCAAACTGAGGAAGAAACAGTTTAATTTCATCTTACAGATTTTAGGTCACATTTTCTCACTGAGAGAAGTCAGGGCAATGACATGGAGGTAGAAACTGAAGCAGAAGCCATGGAGGATTGCATATTACTGGCTTGCTCTCCATGGCTTACCTCAGCAATGCTTTCTTACATCATTCAGAACAAGCTGCCCAGGGGTGACACTGACACCAATAAGGTGGATCCCCATGTATCAATAAGTAAAAAAACACAGACTTGCCTAGAGTCAGATCTTATGAGGTATTTTTCTCAATGGAGCATCCTGTTCCCAAATGACTTAGCTTGTGCTCATTACTGGTGAGAAGATCTCCAAAGCTCCTACATTTAACTCTTAACTATCAGTGATTGATGGGTTCTGCAAGAGGGGAAATTCACTATGTTTAGTTGTGTGCTCACTGCTGAGCCTACCAGTCTCCAGTGGATATTCCCAAGCTCATGATTACATCAACAGCCCCAGCTACACTCAGTGGGTTACAGAACAAAATGAATAGACATGAACATGAGAGAGAGATTTGCAGGGAAGGGTGGACAGGATTCAGGGTTAGAATTGTCTGTGTGCACTGCGTACTTAGTGAAATGAATTTAATTAATTTTAAAAGGGCTCTAAATTAGATCTTGCAGCTGTATTCCTTTTGCAAGCTACAAAGGCACATCTGTTTCGTTGTCTTTGTATTGTTTTGCTTGTTTTTTTATGAAGCAGCATTGGGGTTTAACAAAGATATTTTAATATAGTCTTGAGAATGAGAGCTAAATTAAATAGGTGCCCAGAAAGACAGACAGGTGTGGTCTCTTCAAAGAAGAACTCTAGAAAGCAAGACATATCTGAGATAGGAAAATACTCTTCAAGTGAGAGTCAGGTTCTTTTCTTTTATATTTTTATTCCTTATTCTTCTTCCTTTTGCTTTATTTAGTGATTTGAGAATTTTGTACGACATTGTATTCACTCCTTCCCCAACCACTTCCAGAACCGCTACCTATCCTACCCTCCCAACTTTGTTCCCTCCTTTTAAATCATTGCTGATGTAACCACGTCTATACGCTTAAAGGAAACGTAGTCTCCCTCTCCCAGCAGCTATCATTTGTCAACCTCTCCTTGAGTAGGGATTGGTCTTTGTGTCCATCTCCCCTCTCCATCCTGGAATTTGTTTTGTCTTGCATAGGTGTTGTGCATACTCTCTCACAACACCACCACCTCTGGCTTTATCAATATTTTCTACTGCTCCCTCCTCCACAATGATTCCTGAGCCTCAGAAGAAGGGGATGTGCCATAGATGTCCCATTTAGGGCCAATCATTACCTAGTCTCTTATTCTCAGCACCATGGCCAGTATGGGCCTTTGTGTTAATATACGGTCTATAGTAATTTCTCGGATGATGGCTGAGGAATTCATTAAATTATAAATATAATGGAAAGTCATTAGGAGTCAATTCAATATCATATTAATTTAGCAGAATAATAGCAGAATTTTTTTTTCCCTCTAGGGACCCCGCAAGATGAAAAGATGAATCCTTACTTGGGATTATCCAGTCTGTGACTAGAATATATTTTTTTTACATATTTGTTTTAATTTCTTTGTGTGTGTGTGTATGTGTTTGTTTATGTATGTGCAGAAGCACATGCATGTGGAGGTCAGATGTCAACTTTTTAGGGATGGGTGCTCTCCTACCTTGTTTTAAGGAAGTGTTTCTCTCTCTCTCTCTCTCTCTCTCTCTCTGTATATGTGTGTGTGTGTGTGTGTGTGTGTGTATGTGTGTGTGTGATATGTCCTCTGGTGATTTTTGGAAGTTCATCTTTATTGGCTATTGTTTTGAAACTCCTTTTAATACTTGGGGGAGGACAGTAAAGTGTCTAACTGACAGGATATGAAGGGAACAGGGATGTCATCTTCTAAGATCTTCAGACTTCATCCCAAAACATTGTTCCTTCGTGTATTTAACATTAGCAAAATTGATTCGAAGATAAAAATGATTTTTAAATTTTAATTTCTTTCTTCATTCACCTCCAATATGGTCCTTTCCTGTGCAGGTGCTAATGAGCTGTGAAATGGTGGGATTATTAGATAATATTTCTGAGAAAGTAATAAATGTTGGAAAACTGATTCTCACACATGATAATAAAGCTATGACCACTAGCCAGAACATATTCCTACTTAAGGAATAATGGGATTGCAATTACTGAATTATCTGTAAGGAAGAAAATCCTCCAGAAAAATAAAAGTGAAATGATAATAACATGGTGTCTTTGCCCTCTCTCCTGCCTAAGGCAGCCTCAGCTGAGCCTTCCAGAGAGACATGGTGTTTCACCAGGGGACAAATTAACCAGGAAGTTACTTAGTGCCCATGGGGGGGGGCACAACTTTTTATACATTGACATTTCACAATAATAAAATTCTTAAGTGTGGTCAGTCTTCCATGTTCACGGCTCTGTGTCCACAGAATTAATCAACTGCAGAAAGAAATCCTGTGGGGAAAACACTCATCCGACTGAGCATGAACACTGTTCTTCCTGCCTCTGTTCCTAAGCAGTCCAGTAGACTTATGAGTCAGGTACAGCCTAGATCGTATTGAGCACTGTAACTACCCTAGGTGGCTTTTCTGTTGTTGTGTTGTAACACTCTGGTCAAAAGCAACTTCCATGAGGAAGGAGCTTATCTGGCTTACATTTGCAGGGCACAGCCCACCTTGAGGGAAGTCTCAGCAGGAACGTGAGCAGGAACTGAAGCAGAGACCATGGAAGAATACTGGTTGTTGGATCATTCTCTGGCTTGCCCCCAGCTCACTCTCTGATACAGCCTAGGGATGTTGCTGGCCACAGTGGGCCGAGTCTTCCAAGATCAATTAAAAATTAGGAGAATCCTTCACAGACCTGGTCACATGCCCATCGGATCTGGGCAATCTGTCAATTGAGACTGCCTCAGGTAATTTTTGGCTGTGTCAAGTTGACAGCTGCTTTTAACTAGGATGCTAGATATAATTTGAGTTATCTGGAAAGATGAACATAGTTCATGTGCAAAGACCATGGCATTTTAAGTGACAGACTCGGGAGCATCCTCAGATCATGATTCTGAGCCACTTTCCCTTGGACACCAAGTGATTACTGCTAGAGCAAAGCAATAATACCTTCCTGAGACCTGTTTTATGAAATTTGAGATCAATATCTAAACCTATACTTTCTACCTTTCATGTTCTAGTAAAAAAATATTTGAAGAGTTGTAAGATGTACATATAATTATCTCATCTGTATTTTGTATTAAAACAATTATTTTTGTGTGGGAAAGCTAAAACACAGTCTTACATAATACCCCAGGTTTGCTTAGAACTTACTACACTGATCAGATCGGCTTTGAACTGTGTCAACTTTCCTGCCTCTTCCTTTTGAGTGCTGGAATTACAAACATTCACCACCATGCATCGCAAAACAACTACTTCTGAATATTATGTCCTCAGTGTAAGTTACAAAGATAACTATGTTTGTGGTAATAATTGTCAGGACTTTGCCATCATGCTTGATTTCTTAATTTTTTAATATTAATAATCAAACTTTGAATTCAAGTACTTTGAATCCAGTCTCTTATGTCATTAATGACTGCCACTTCTTGAATTATGTCTGCATCTTCCTTGCATAATCCATCTGCTTGATGATTTTCTTTAAGAGAAATATCCTACCCTGACACCAATTAGGAAAAATAAATTCAAAAGTCAGAAGTTTGCTTGATGTCTATTAGGTTATTGCAAACTTTCCCTACTCTTAAAGTCAGTTCTGTCCTAGCAGACAGACAGAACTGTCCTCTGAGCCCTTTCATCCAATTCGATCTTTTGTTATTGCTATTAGTATGTTCTTTGGGTTTTAAGAAAATGTGGTGAACAATATAATGAACACATGTAAATTTTCATTCACTTTTTGTCAAATCTCAGTATTTTGAAAAAAATGATTCAAAAATTTTAATATGAATTAATATTTTACATATATTAATTCAAATAGAAAAACATCACTTCCCCCTTCCTGTTTCTCCCTCCAGCCTTTCTCAGGTAGCTCTACAACTCCTCTCATACCCTCCTCAAACCTGCAACCTATTTTTCTTTTATTCATATTGGTGTGTGTGTGTGTGTGTGTGTGTATGTGTATGCACAAGCTCCTCTTATAACCCTTCAGTTCTATTCCACTCCTCCCTTACAAAGGTTTCCATGCTGTTCTAAACATGTATGTATAGCTTGCTATCAGATATTGATAACTTAAATCCATGTGGATGATGTGCTTCTATAGCTTGATTTTTTCATTTGCTATAATCTATAGATGTTTTTCTTACTGAAACGTACATCTCTAGTTCCCTCATGTCCACTATGAATAAATAGAGTTGTACTGTTTGCTGTAACTTAATCATCCCCCTTCATTTGCTCTTAGGCTGTTACCAGTATTGTGCTAAAGAAAACCACATAGCAATAAGCACTCCTGAGAGCTTTCCAAGGCATTTCTGTCATGAATAGAATGGTTATGGTAGAGGCAATGTGTGTATTCACGGTCCCAGGTAGCATCACCGACTACTCAAATCAGGCTGTTCCTCGTTATTCTTGAGTCTCCATTTCTGCCTCTCTTCACTGTGCCCACATTCTTCTGTTTCCCTTTCTCTTCCATTTCGCCTCTTAATGGTGCCTGGGATCTCTGAGTGTCAGAGTCAGGAGTGATTTCAGGAGTGCTATACCCTGCAAGTGCATTATGGCTCTGGACAGAGGTCATTTCGGGCATGGTCTGCCCCCACAGGCCTGTGTGGCCCTGGGCCGATGGTCATCTCAGGTTAGCTCCCTGTCAGAGCCCCACGGTGCTGGTCTGCTGGTCATCTCTGGCTCACACCTTCTAGGGCCTGCTCGGGCGGCTCCTCGAGAGGGTCATATGTCTCAGACCCACTCTTGCTGGGCACCTGCAGTCCCAGGCGGAGTTCTTCTAGTTTCTGGCTTGCTTCCCATTTCAGGAGCCTATCTGGGAGTGCCTGGTGCCAGTTGTGTCAGGCCAGCTCCCTGCCGAGGCTCCCTGCAGCTGGACTGGCGGTTGTCTCAGGCTGGCTTTTTCAGATGTTCATAGATCAGAACACCGAGCACAGACATGACCGCTCTCCTCCTGCCACCTGCTGACGCACCTGTGACACAGCTGCAGTGCTCCCAGGGGCAGGACCCTTCCGGTTTTGTTTTTGTTTGATTATGCACAATAGTAAGAAATAGGTTTTTCCCCCTACCTCTTGCATTTTTACGTAAATAGAGAAAAGAGGTAGGATCTAAAGAATAGGAGATGTCTTAGCACTATGAGTTGTACAATCTGGAGTCTGACAGATTCAGTCATCCGCGACTGAAGCTCCATCAGCCCTGACACCAGGTTCTTACAGAGACCAGCAAAGGGGACATCCTTTGACACACCAGGTAGACCTGCACCACTGTACAGGACTTGTCCTAGGAACATTTCTGGGAAACTAGACTGAGTCCAAGTCGGTGAGCAGGTGATGAATATCTGTTCTCAGTCTCCTTTTCCTTTTACCCTGAATGCCAAACCTGGGCAAGACATGCTGAGCATGTTACTCCAAAAACAAAAACCTGGGGCAGGAATTGTGTATTCTGATCTATGAACTGCTGCCAAGTAATGAGTGTTGAGACCTCCAGCTGTCCTTGTTAAAGGGACATAACACTGCTTTTACTTTTCCTATGGGCAAAGTTGCCTTTAAAGATTCACACACAGTTCTATTTGTTGCTAATACACTTCCTTAGACACAGAAGGCCAAATATACCAGTATCTGTAATTATCTACTTTTGTTTCTGCTCAAACAATGTCTTGTTGCTTAGGAACGAGGATGATATTCCATAAATGAATGTTCAATCTTTTTTCCATTTTGCTCCTGTGGTTATAAAGTTTCATTAAAATACATGCCCTGCGCTGGATTTGTTGGTTTGGAATAAGTATGAACTATGTATACTCCCATTAAAAATGAATAAAATATTCCACTTGCAATTTGCCTTTCAATTTATTATCCGACATAACTTGGTTTCTGCATAGAGCAACTGTTTATGTACTATGAAAAGTGCACAGCTGAAGGTGATTTATCCAGCACCTCATCAGGAGTTCTCCAACTGAGCATTCTCCCACACAAAGTGCAATAAAAATTAATATTTATTATGTTGACATTGAAAAATAATGATCCTAAATCTTACAAAAATTAGCTTATCCAACCCCATAATTTTCTGTGGCAGAGAACTGAGCCTCTGAGAGACTGTCTTCCGCATGTCTAAAATTGCTGATGGTCTAGATTTGAAGCCCGAGTCTTGTGCCAATCGATGCCAAAGTTCACATCTCATTATTCCTCTACTGAGTGTCCTGCTCCATATAGACTGTCTATTTGTAAGCTTACAAATCCCTTACCCAGTGCCAAAAATGATCACTGTACTTTTTTTTTTTTTTGTCTTTTTTTTTTTCCAGAGCTGAGGCCTGAACCCAGGGCCTTGCATTATGCTAGGCAAGTGCTCTACCACTGAGCTAAATCCCCAACCCCCATCATCACTGTACTTTTTGAGTGCTGGAAGCATTTAGTGCCTGAAACTTCTGTCTTGGCAACAAGTCACAGTGATTGCACACTTAACAAACCCCAAGGACAAATCCCTTCAGTGCCTTCTATAGAACCACAGCCAGCTATGCTCAATGTTACCTCTTCTTTTCTTAAACCCTCTGCTGCACTGTCCAAGGGACAAGAGTGTGTGAGAATATGAGTATGCAAAGATTAGGTAGTATAATAGTTACACGAACATTCCATACTCATGGTAGAAGGTGAGGATTGGTGTATGGCAATTATCCAGGCTAATCTTCTCTTTTACAGTCTATCCTCCCAGGGTGAAATGTCAGCTTTGTGTTCCTGCAGTACATGTCTGATTCCACACCCATAGGCCTTGCTGTTCTGCTCATCTTACCCCCCCCCCCATCAGTGTGTCCAGTCCCTGGGATATCTCCAGAGTCTGCTCTATACCTCTCCAGTCTGCTGGCTTGGTAGTCCCCATGTCCGGGAGGAGCAGAAAACTCTCTGGCAGTTACAATGGTAGTAGTGGGGCCGCAGACGGGTACCGGCTGGGGAATGCTATTGGCTGCTGTTTCTGGAGCCCTTACTTTGGCTTATTTCTTTTTTCTTCAGCTCTTTCTTTTTTCTATTTTTTTTAATACTGCCACTTCTCACTCCCTATTTCGTACCAAGTCAGCATCTTATCTTTCTGCTATATTACCCCCAAAGAAGATCCAAATTGCTGCCTTTCTCATAAACAATATTGATGTTTCATAAGAACTCATGACTAACAATGTAGATAAAGTAAATCTATTTTTCATTTTGATGATAGATCTACACATTTATCTTCTATTTTGATATAAATATTAAACTGCTAAACTAGTTTCATGTATTTTCTAATGTAACCTCATCCAGCAATATTAAGTAAAATGAATCATATAGAATAGCCTAAGCCCTCAATATGGAAACAATTTTTATTATCAAGGAAGGAAAAAAAAAATCAGTAACTGATGTGAAATGATAAGGGGAAAATCAAGTGAATGTCATGCCTGACTGTTATTTGATTTATATTTATAGAGTTTCTCTGATACTTAGTGTGCGTGCATGCAATCTCTACCTCTCTCTCTCTCTCTCTCTCTCTCTCTCTCTCTCTCTCTCCCATGTGTGTCCATGTCTGTGTTTGGAGAGACAGGTTTATTTCTCCCTTGGTGGAGAGGTCCTGACTAGACAGCTCCCCGTCTTGTAGGCTTTTTGTCTGGCAAGCCAACTACATGGACATGTATATGGTTCTGTGTGTCTCAGAGACATCATTATAGAAGGAAATTATAAAGTGGAGCTAAATTATCTTGAAAATTGACATAAGTACATTGTCCTAAAAATTTGATTTTTGTCAAATTCTTTTTTGTTGTTTATTTTGGATTCTTTTTGGCCAACCAGCTAGGAGGATGTAAGTTTGGTAAGCTGTGGCCTCTATAAAGTTAAGTACCAGGCGATGCGACTGTCTGTGGAAAAAGGGCATTCCCACATGCAATTAAGTGAGGACCAGCGCACTGTTATATGCTTAATTTTTGTCATCCTTATTAGAGGGAAGACCATGTGAAAACAAAGCACCAATAGAATGCCACCCACCACACGGGCAGGGCAGGAAAGACGTAGCTGCATGCTAATGGACATAGAGGAGGCAAGGATGGATTCCATCCAGGGCACCAAGGGTTTGTGACTCTATAGACATTTTGAGTTTTCACTGTCTCCTGGCTCAGTTTTGATGCTTTAAGCCACTGTGTTTGTGGTGCGTCCACACTGCAACCTCAGAAAGCTAATTCAGAGAACTGAAGTCAAACATGGGAAGGGAAATACTCTTACATGTGAGTTCATGTTTCTCACCTTTCTCCCAGGGTTCAGAAGAGAATCTCTCTCCCTCCCCTCCCAGTGGAGCCAACAACATGGAGCCTGGCTATGCAAGGCTTTAGGACCTGGCAGGGATCCATCAGGGAGCTCTGAGGAAGTGACAGCATAATTTTCTGATTTTAAAGCTACAAATGTTGAGCACATTAAAGATCCAAGTCTCGCTGTGTGATTGTAATACAGGAAAGAAGGCGGTATTAGTCATAAAGTTCTTTGGAATCCTTGTGGAAAACACAGGTAAACTCAAGGGCATTCATACATTATTTTCCCACAGCTCTGCCCTTTCTGTTAGGTGCCTGGGTTTCTGTCTACCATCCAGGAGACAGCTATCTACTTTGTCAGATTCAGGATTTGGGTGAAATCAAGGTTAGCAGTCCTGGGGCCAGCATGGAAGCCAGTGCTACAAAGATCTGATACAGCTGTTAGCACTAGGTGGCATCAAACAGAGCCTGCTGCACGTGTCCTGTTCTGCAAAGGATGGCAAGTCCTGGCTGGGCTTAACAAGATCTTCCATATCTGCTCTGCTTCTGCTTGCACCTCACTGTGAAGCGGACTCTGTGGGCTGATGCTCTGCTGGCCTTAGATAAGGCCGCTGATTCCCAGAGAATCACAATTCTGCCTATGTGGAAGGGGCAGGCAGAGACATCAGAATGGTGTGTTAGGGAGATAAGAAGAGGACTTGGACACCTACACCCTGGGTATGTCATGTGACCAGCCCCTCACTGGTAAGATAGGGTTACCCTTCACCCTCCCTGACCCTTCTCTCAGGGCCTGTTGAAGATGATAGTTGCTCTTCCTAGGATGTTCTTGATAGTAATATTGGTTAGATTTCACCAGGAAACACCCAGTATGATTGACTGCATCTTGCAAACTGTGGTGTCCTGAGCCAGTGTCCTGCCTGTGTTCCTGGGAATTGGAATTGAGGTTATTAAGATCTCCTTGTAACTGAGCACTGACCCGTATTATCACAGCTGCTGTTAGTTTTTGTGGAAGAAGATATTTTGTTTATTTATTTATTTATTTATTTATTTATTTATTTATTTATTTATTTATTACAGTTTATCCACTAATTCATGTCAGAGACAGTCCCTGTTCCCATTATGAGGAAACCTGTTTGGACACTGAGCTGCCATGGGCTACATCTCTGCAGGGGTTCTAGGTCATCTCCATGAATGGTCCTTGGTTTGAGTATCAGTCTCAGAAAAGATCCCTGTGCCCAGATTTTTTGGTTCTGTTGATGTTCTTGTAGAGCTCCTGTCCTCTCCAGGTCTTTCTCTCTCCCCATTCTTTCATAAGATTCCCTGCACTCTGCCCAAGGTTTTGCTATGAGTCTCAGCATTTGCTTTGATACCCTGCTGAGTATCAGAGGCCCTCTGTGATAGGCTCCTGTCATGTTCCCTGTTTTCTCCCTCTTCTGATGTCCATCCTGTTTGCCTTTCTGAATGAGGATTGGGCATCTTATCTTGGGTTGTTTTTCTTGCTTAGCTTCTTTAGGTGTACAGATGTTAGTATGTTTATCCTATATTATATGTCTAATAGCCACTTATAAGTGAATATATACCATGTGTGTCTTTCAGCTTCTGGGATTCCTCACTCAGGATGATCTTTCCTAGTTCTCACCATTTGCCTGCTAATTTAAGACATTTCTTACCCATCATGTCTCCTCATTTGTGAGGCACTAAGGTCAGCTAGTACTCAATGCTTTGAGAACACTCATCATATGTTATAATTTGTTTTCATGTAATCAGCATCAGCTCAGGTCAAACTTGGACCTTTTTTAAAACCTCTGATTCAGAAATGCTTTTCTTATTTGTGTAAACTGCAATTTAAAGACATTATTTTAGCAAATGGAGTAATGAGGCTGAGTTTGAGTTAAAGAAAATTTGAAAACATAGGTCTAAGAAGACATATTAATTCTCTTAAGAGTTAAGTGGAGTGCAACAGGAAATCCAGACTTCCTGCCTTATTTATACCTGCTAGATTTTACATACCAGTCTATTTCAAAATGTAGGCTTACATAAATCTTTTGTTTGGTGCATTAAATAACAGTTTGGCCACTTAGTTTTGTGGGGGGTTTTTTTTTGGGGGGGTAGTTTTTTTTTTTTTAATGCAGCTCATGTTTTAAAAAAACATACTCAAGTATACTTTGCTAGATTTTATTTAAAACTAAGATTCTTTAAAACACAATATTCTCTTATATTTCAGCTTTACATTCCTTTCTCAAACAGTAAAAAATATCTGAATAAAAATAAAAGATTAGTTTCAGTGGCAGCTGATTGTGGGTTAAAAGTGCCATCTTGTGGTTGAATAAGGAAGTTCATTTAACTCGAAATGATAATGTAAAAATTATCTTTTTTTAACTGCCATATTAGAAAACAGTGCAGTTGATAGATGGTGAAATTATCCATAATCTTACATATAGATCCACCAAGATAACGTATTATGGGATGTGAGGAACCTGTCCTTCAGAATATATTGGACTCAGCAAATATCATGGGATCATCTGGTTAAATATATACAACATGGAGCTACAACAGAAGAGGCCAAAGGTTTTCCCTTTTGTTGTACACAAACTTTTCCTGAGTTTTTGACATAATGAGTTAATATTTTAAAATCAAACTCCTATGCAAATAGTAAACAAAATAGAGCTTTCTCTCTTTCTCCTGTGTGTGTGTGTGTGTGTGTGTGTGTGTGTGTGTGTATGTATGTGTGTGTAGAGAGAGATTGTCTTGGATACAGGAAAACAACTCATTTAACTATTCCCCCAGTTCCACCTCTCATGATAAATGCAAGGAGAAAGGAGGCTCCATAAACCCCTTCTAGAAAGCTCTCTAGCCACTGTCAAAAAGCAATGAATGAAGTGGTAAGATAATTCCAATCTCACCCATTTGCTCTTGAGCTCACAGCAGTCAGAGATTGTCAGAGTTCTCCCATCAGGGGCCTCCTTGACTTCTCTTCTTCCTTTATGAGGACAGGCCACTTCCGTGGATGTGGGCCTCATCTCCCTGCCACAGCACATTCATCCCTTTGCTGAATGAACTGAGGACACAAAACCTAGAATTGCAGTCCATTCTAGGGAATGTTTGCTTCAAAGTGATCCCCGTTTCCTTTTCTCATGCTACTGCTTTCTGACTTCAGAATAATATTCTATGAAAATAACACCACTCAAGATTGAGGTGTGTGGTTCATTAGTGCTTGTGTGCCATGTAATTAAGAACAAGGCTTAGAGATGATCTAAGACTCTTCCTCCATGCTCCTCTTTTTTTTTTTTTTTTTTTTTTTTTTTAATGAAGCCCCAGGAATACTGTAGGGAGACTCTGTTTTCAGGAATACTGTACTAAGGCCAGTTTAACATCTGTAGTATAGGAAGGTTAAGAAACACTTTTGACTAAGTTCTCTCACCTGAAATATTGTTACACAGGTGTTTAGTATAATGTTACACATTATAGGACACTAGACAAAGAAAACTGTGAATGTGAGTAGGTTGACTAGAAAATTACGGATGAAAAGAGCTACAAAAAATAACTTGACAGTATTAGGCTGGAATGCCGCTCAGTTGGTAGAGAGCTTGCCTAGTGTGCATGAGGTCTGGTTCTGTCTCAAGAACCTCATGAACCACCTATGCTGGCACAGGCCTGTAATCGAAGCCCATGGGAGATAATCAAAGAAGAATCCAAATCTTAAAACCATCGTTAGCTACCCAATGGGTTCAAGACCATTCTGGGCCACATGAGGTTCTATCTCAAAAACAAACAGTATTTTCTGAGCTTTAATCTTGTCCCTTAGTTATATAACATAAGCCTTTTTTTAAGCCTACAATTTTTTTAAAATGATAACCCCAACCACACAAATCATACTACTAATGAGCTTATTTATTAGAGTAGGAAACTGAGACAAAGGGTCATTGTAAACACAGTCAGTGTCAAAAGGCTGAACTACAGTCAAGAAAGATTTGAATTTATAGTTCTTCTCCCATGAGCATCCTCCCATGGACTCAACACTATTCTAGATGTTATGATCACAAAGGAAAGTCAGAATTGCTAAAAACTTTCACCAGTCCAAAAAATATCTGTTTCTGGTATGTGTCAGCTCCTTTTGATACTGCCTGAAGACAGAGATGGATAGGTTGGTCCCAGTTATTAGTTTTCTCGTGAGTGTTTTTCAGACCTTGAGCACAGCTGTGAGAAACCTCCAGCACCACTGCCTTTACCTACCATGCTGTCCCAGCAAAGGGTGTCTAGACACCACATGCCATCCATCCATGAGGTCACACACCATGAGGCAACACAGCCTGCTGTGTTGGCAACATCTCAGGCCTGCTAATTGGGACAGGTGCAGCGGGTGATGACAGCAGACCACCCACAGAGTTGTGACACAGCCAGCCAAGGCAAGAAGAAGAGAAAGGAAGAAATAAGGAAACCTGATCTGCAGGCTAGGCAAAGATGGTTGCCAGTTAAGAATCAGTAGGCGGAGACCCTCTGAGGGTACATAGGGGAAAGAGGGCCATTTTTTAGATTGGTAATTCCATAATCTTTAGAACAAATGGTAGGGCCACAAAAAATGAGGAGTTGGAAATATGCAAACACCAGCCTTCCAAAACAGATCATTAGCATATATGAACTCTCTCCTTCTGCCTCTCTCTCTTTCCTCTCCTCTGCCTCTCTCCCTGCCACCCCCCCCCCATTAATTATATTACTCACAACACAAGCAATGGATCTTTTAAAGAAGTGGAGCTATATTGTTTTGGGGAGGACTTCTTTGATATTGACATTCCAAATGGCTAGGCAAAAATTAGGGGTAAAAATTAAAGATTATTTCAATGACCAGTTGAGAGGTGCTTAGAAAAGACCATGGAAATCTGAAATAAACCCACGTAGACACACAAAGAAATTCTTTTGAGCCTAGAGTTACAAACAAGATTCATCTAACATTGGAAGCAATGACAGGAAGAGTAAGACAAAAATCCAAAAATTAGGGCCGGGGAAATCATTGAGGAACCTTAAAAGTTTCAAGAAACTGTCTTTTTTCTTGGGAACTAATGGGTGTTAATCTGTGTCAAAATCTTTAACAACTGGTTAAGATAGCTGATGTCAACGATCAGTTTGGCAGGACTTAGAACAGCTGCGGAAACAAACCACTAGACCCATTTGTTGAGGGAGTTTCAAGACTGGGTTAACTGAGGTGGGGAGACTCTCTTGGAGAATTGAGGCAGTACTGTTCGGTGGGCTGGGATTCCAGACTGACTGAAAAGAAGAGAGTGAGGGGAGCGAGCTCACCTCTAAGTTTCCTGACCCTGTCTCACCTCCTTTCCATGAAGGCTGATACAAACCTTTCCTCCTTTCAACTGAATCTGGTCAGATGTTTGATCTTACAAGAAAATCACTACTACACTGATACTCAATTAAATGCTATAAATGAGTGTGTGCAACATGCACTTTTGGTATTGTCTTTTATGATTTAAGTGAGATTTAAAAATAATAGACATAGAAGCACATTGCAGTGGGAAGCCAAATGTGACAATACTGCATTGTTAGTGAGGAGCCAAAAATAATTACTTATCTGTGCCCTTGCAATTTGGCAACTGAATCTTGAGTAGAGACTTAGATACTCATTTACATTTTCTTCCATATCAAAAGTTATCAGCCAAACAGAATTACTTAGAACATTTTACTAAGTCACCTTCCTTTGTTTCGGAAGCTTGTACTTTACAATGTATTTGTTATCACAAAAATACCTAACATTAACACGGTCTCACTGGTATGTTGCTGGAATGAAATAAGATAATATTCATGAGGCCTTTATTATACAGACTTTAGATAAAAGTTTCACTGTAATTAATGAAGCTAAAGTGATTTTTTAATCCTTCCAATATTTAGCTCTTAATGGTGAAAACCCTGAGAGCTATTTGGTTTCTGTCACAATGTTCAGACTTACATTCAACACGTAAAAGAGAAAGATAAAGTATTTGTCAGTGTGTATAATCCTGTGTGTGTGCATATGTGTGTGTGTGCATGTGTGTGTGAGAGAGAGACAAAGAGCTCGGAGGGGAGGGTCAGAGGGATTGAGAGCAAGTGAAAATTGGAGAGGGAGTGGGAGACGGAGATGGAGATGGAGCAATATTATGCCTCATAACTACAGCCAGCTCTGTTTTTTGTGAATGTTACCTCTGAAGTTTTCAGATGTGATTGAGTTAAGGTTTTTGATGTGGAAGGGTATTTTGAGCTATTCCAAAAGGCTGAATGTACTGTCAAGTGTCTTTAAAACACCCAGAGTGTTCTTCTCCGCTCCCTCTTTGCTCCCTCTCCCTGCCAGTTTCCTCCCTCCATCTACATCAGATGACTATTTTATTTTCCCCTCTGAGCGAGATTCAAGCATCTTCCCTTGGATGCTCCTTGTAACTTTTCTTCTTTCAGTCTGTGGCTGGTAGAATGGTTGTCCTTTACTATATATCTAAAATCCATTTACAAGTGATTATATACCATCCATGTCTTTCTGGGTCTGGATTACCTCACACAGTTTCTAGTTCCCACCATTTGCCTACAAATCTCATGATTTCCTTGTTTTTAAGAGCTGAGCAGTATTCCATTGTGTGAATGTACCAGGTGAGAGGGCTGGGAGATGGAAGGGAAACCATTGATGTGGTGCAT
This sequence comes from Psammomys obesus, assembly GCF_907164565.1. Lineage (NCBI taxonomy): Eukaryota > Metazoa > Chordata > Mammalia > Rodentia > Muridae > Psammomys > Psammomys obesus. The sequence goes on from NW_026592666.1 coordinate 3,478,778, forward strand.
CTCAGAGACAAGAGGGAGACTTGTGACAGGGTAGGCTCCTGGGGGGATATGGGGGTGACTCCAGCTGAGACTCCTAGCAGCCAGGACAGGGAGACTTAAAGTACCCACCTCTTAGCCTGGCAGGACTTCCAATGTAGAGATGGGGACACCAAGTCACCAACAAAACCTTCAACCCAAAATATACTGTGCTTGCAAGGTGTGCAGGGATAAAGATGGAGCAGAGATTGAGGGACTGGCCAGCCAAGGACCAGCCCACCTTGAGACCCACCCCATGGGAGAGAGACAACTCCTGACACTATTTATGATACTCTGCTATGCTTGCAAACAGGAGCCTTCTGAGAGACTCCACCCAGCAGGAGATCAAACAGATGCTGAGACCCACAGCCGAATATTAGGCAGAGCTCAGGAGTCTTATGGAAGAGTTAGGTTAAAGATAGCAGGCCCCAGAGGGTACAACTCCTGAAGAAGACCAACAGAGTCAACTAACTTAGGCTCATAGGGGCTTTCTTACAGAGAATGAAGCACCAATCAAAGAGCATGCATGGGCTGGACCTAGGACCCTGACACAAATGTAACTAGTGGACAAGTTGGTCTACATGTGGGTTCCCTCTCAACAAGGGGAGCAGTGGCTGTCTCTGACATGGACTCTGTTGCCTGCTTTTGGATCACTTTTCCCTAGCTGGGCTGCCTTGTCTGGCATCAGTGGAAGAGGATGCACTTGGTCCTGATGTGACTTGATGTGTTGGGGTGGGTTGGTATGGGGCGGGCTTCTCTTATCTGAGGGAAAAGTGAGGGGAAAAGGAGTAAGAGGGTGGGAGGGTGGAACCAGGAGGAGAGGAGGAAGAGGGCTGAGATAGGGATGTCAAATGAATAAATAAGTCAATGAAATTTTTGTAAAAGGCCCAGTCGTAGACAGAAAGGAAGCAAGGCTGAGATAATGTAAGAGAAGGCACCAGCTAAGGACTACAGGCAGACACTAAATGGTGAACAAGGCAACAAAGCAAATTTGCCCATAGAACCTTTGAAAAAGAACCAGTCCTGTGATGGAGCTTGAACTTTTGCTCCCCAGAAAATTAAGAAATAAATTTTCATTACTTTATTTCACAGAATTATTATAATTTGTTCCAGCAGCCAAGAAAACTCTCCCATATTCATTCTCTCTCTCTCTCTCTCTCTCTCTCTCTCTCTCTCTCTCTCTCTCTCCATTGAATGTAAATTCCTGTCTAAGGCATCTCATCTCCAATGGTAAGAATATGAGTCCAACCACTTCTTACTAAGTTGCATTCACAGAAAATTTGGGTGAATTCTTATTTTATCTTTAAGAGCTCTTCCATGCCAGGGAACAGTTTCTACAAAAGGCAAGCCAGCATCCACCCTCCCCAGGGAGGCCGTCAGCTGACTCTTGCATCATTAGTAGCCTCCAGAAACCATCTGGAAGTGCTTTTCACTGGGGAAAGGAAAGGTTTGTTTATCTGGGGTCACATAATGGCGTAAAAGAACCCGGACACTAGCAGTTGCTCAATCCTCAGCTGTAAGGAAGGCAGTGCAGCCCCGGGTTCGCTGCGCAGAAGATCAGGGTGAAATGGGAGTTCAGAAGCCTGCCTTCATTGCGCTTGCAGGCATTTTCTTCTCAGCACACCTTTTAAGAATCAGGCCTAGGTCCAAACATTTTCTACTAAAAGGCCACTTTATTAACACTTTTATCAGGAACTAATTGACAATAATGGTGGAATAGTGAAAACTCAATTTGCATTTTTAGTTCTTCTCCATTAAGGAGTAAGTTGTAGAAGTTAGCAGTACTTAGAAGAAAGCTGGAAGCCTCCTTAGAATCCTGCTTTGCATGAAAGTGGTCCTGATGTCTGCTCATGTTGTTTTACGATGTTTTGCTAGGCTTGTTCAGAAGAGAAAAAAAATAGACTACAGAGTGAAAACAGTTTTCTTCCTATGGCGTGTCCACACAGAAAAGGAAGTGCTGACCGTTAGATGTCCAGAGCTCCTACAGCTGTCTAGTAACTATTGGCAGTATAAAGTTTATTTTAAGGGCACTCTTACACCATAGAGAGTGGCATCTCTCAGCATCTCTCAAGTTTCACTTACTCATTACTGTTTGTTTTTGTCATCTCCTAGACAACATCTCTTCTGTCCTCCCTGAGATATAAGCTACCTTAGCATGGATTTTGAGTCCACAGTCACTGTGATTTATTTTCTGAGCATTATTGCTGTTTCCTTTGGATAAGGCTAGCAACCCCAACTGGGGAAAGAACAAAAATGTCCAGGGCCTACATTACTCTCAGGAGCTGAGGACATGTTTAATTTCTTTTCATATAATTATTGATATATGATAACTCTGGCCTGAGTTAAATGTATCTACATACTAACACAGTGATAATTTTATATATTTATTTAGAGAGGAAGACGATCCCAAAGACAAGAATGCCTAGATCTATACAGTTGCCCTGTCCCTACAGTCCCTTCAACATCATGATTCGGAGTTTATGAGTAAATAAGACTTGCTCCTTCACCTCTCCTCTTGCAATGAATGACCATTCCCATGGAATGATGTATGGGTCTGTCCATGCCTCAAGGGCTTAGAAGGCTGAGTGAATCAAAGGTCTGCTTCAAATTTCTCTCTGACTTTGTCAATATTTGATTCATATATTCTTGCCATGTTAGAATTCAACTGAAATTCATTTTAAAAGGTGGGGAAATAATTCAATGCATGAACTGCAGTGAACAGTACTTCTGCTGCCCTTCTCGTATTTCGCATCTGCGCTGAGCTTTCTTGCTCTGCTTGTGGCCACCCAGTAGTATAGATTTCAGTGAAATATTCTGCTTCCGTTTAGAGTTTCTGATTTATTCATAAATGTAGCACCCCACAGGTTTGGTTCTCCTTCAGGCGAATTCTGAAGTTTTTAGAGACGAATGTTTATTAGGAGCTGGCGGCTTCCATAGTGTGCATCCTTAGGCATAGATCACCGAGCCGTTGAAAGAAGCGAAACTGTCCTCTTTGGACCATCACTTCTTTCACCACATTTTAGTGCCTATATAAATGCTTCTGTCTTTTCCATCCTTTCTTCTTTTTTCATCATTTTTGCCCAATGTCTTCATTCCATACAGAGATTATTTGTAAATTTTTAGTGTAAATCCTTTAGGAGAAGTTATAAACAATGCAATTATTTGAACCCTTTGTTTGTATGTGACTTTTATGGAGTGGATGTCCTTGCCTGGGTTTATTGAGAGAGTAAGTTCATGTTCTTCTGGGAAGAGATTTGATAAAATTTATTTGGTGCTAACTGGTGTTTGCTGTTCAGCTACCTCTCACCATAATGACAACCTCTTTTCTGAATTTCTACAGTTTCCGTGGGCCTGTTCCAACCAGCCACCACAACAATTTCAAAGTTCTTACTGTTCTTTCCCAAGGTTGCTGTTGTATTGAATAGCTCCTCGCATTAAAAAGCAAAACCTAGCTGTGCAGCACAGACTTCAGGGCTTTATGTCCACTTTGCTTGCTGCTTTATGCCATTCTTTGATTCTCCTTTCTAAAGCAGGGCTATGAAATTGTGTTTCTTGATTCTCTCTCCCTTTGCTTAGCTGTGCTTACTCCCATAGATCTTATCTCATGCACAACTGCAGTAATTTTGCTCTCATAATTAATTCTTTATTTGTGTTTATTAAAAAAAAAACCCACGTTCTTCTTTGTTATGCTTAGAACATAATGTTTCCCATAGGCCCATGTGTGAAAGGACTGGTTGGTCATCATCCAGGGCTGCTCTTGTGAGCATGGAGGGAGTGAAGCCTGGCACACAGATGTTAGGCCATTGGTGATATATCCTAGAGAAGACACTGGGATGCAGACTTTTCCTCTCTCCTCTTTGCTTTCTGGAATGGCAGGTGAGGATTTTAACATTTGGGTTGAGTATGGAACACAAGCATTCAGTCTGTTTTACCTACCCAATAACAGCATAATTTGACAAGAATGTAAAAGTAAGACATGGACAAGAAGTTCATTATCTGTGATTCCAGTATAGTAACAATCATCTCCACAGTGAACTGAGGTTGCTCCTGGTCTTCCTGATATAATAGATACTCTTTGTCTTAGGGATCTCATCCTAGAACTCAGAGTCATCCTTCTGAGCCTTCAGTCAGAACTCTAGAAGTCTATCCCAGTATTTAGAGAGGCCATTTTCCTTTAAGTGTGCAGGATCTTTCTGGGAAGACTATTAACCCTTTGTAGGTCATTAATGACAGATTGAAGAGACAATTTCACCCTACTCTGGTTTTTATTGTGGCTTTATTGTGTTTAAAATATTTAATAGGGGTACTTACAAGAGCATGGGTATCTTAGATTCTATTTCTGTTTCTGTGATAAATTACTGTGAACAAAGCGACTTAAAAAGGGATTAACTTTGTATCACAGTTACAGAGTATGGTCTACCATAGCAAAGAGTAGCAAGATCTTGAGGCAGTTGGTCACCTAACAGCTGCCATCAGGAATCAGAGAAAATGGATACTTTTATACAGCTTAGGAAATGATGTCACCCACCCTAGGAAGGTCTTCTGACCTAAATTACCCTAATCAAGATTACCCTCCACAGGAATGCTCCAAGTTCTGTCTCCTAGGTGGCTCGAGATCTCATCACAATGGTAAAAAGTTGTCCACAGTAACACAGGCAAACCAATGGCAGCTTCATCACAGAAAGCCTAAGACAAGCATGATGGCTGACTGGAGCTCCTTATACAATTTGAGGGCACTTTTTTTTTTTTCAGAAGTGACATCCTCTTTTAGTGTTCAAAGTCAATGGCCAATTTCAACACTTAATTAAAAAAATAAACTTTATCCTATATTATATGCCTAATATCCACTCATAAGTGAGTATATAGCATATGTGTCTTTCTGCTTCTGGGTTTCCTCACTCAGGAATAGTTCCCACCATTTGCCTACAAATTTCTTGATTTTCTTGTGTTTTTTTTTTTAAATTAATTACAGTTTATTTACTTTGTATACCCCCTGTACCTCCCTCCCTCCTAGCCTCCAAATCCCGCCCTCCCTCTTCCCCACCTGTGTCCCTCTCCCAGTCCACTGAAAAGGGTGGTCCTCCTCCCCTTCCCTCTGACCCTAGTCTATCAGGTCTCATCAGGAGTGGCTGCATTGTCTTCTTCTGTGGCCTGGTAAGGCTGCTTCCCCCTCAGGGGGAGGTGATCAAAGAGCAGGCCAATCAGTTCCTGTGAGAGACAGTCCCTGTCCCCATTACTGTGGAGGCCACTTGGATACTGAACTGCCATAGGCTACCTCTGTGCAGGGGTTCCAGGCCATCTCCATGAGTGATCCTTGGCTGGAATATCAGTTTCAGAAAAGACCCCTGTGCCCAGGCTTTTAGGATCTGTGGCAGTCCTTGTGGAGCTCCTGTCTCTCCAGGTCTTACTATTTCCCCCTTCTTTCATAAGATTCCCTGCACTCTGCCCAAAGTTTGGCTGTGAGTCTCAACATCTGCCTCAATCCCCTGCAGGGTAGAGCCTTTCAGAGGCCCTCTGTGGTAGGCTCCTGTCCTGTTCCCTGTTTTCTCTTGAGGGCACTTTTGATGGTTGGAAAGTCCCCGCTCCTTAGAAATTTGCCTATTTATCTTATAACCTTGAGAAATGGAGCTTGTAAATCTTTCAATTTTCTGAGCTTCATAAATTTCCTTAACTTTTTGAACTCCATACATTTCATCAGCTTTGGAGTTGTTACACAATCCTCTAGTCTTTCTTCTCTCTTACCTTTTTTTTTTTTAAATTTTCGTTCTTTGATTCTCTCTGAGTCTTAGATCAGATGACAAAGTATTTTCTTCTATTCATAGCTACTGTACTATGTCACAGTAACCACAGTCACTTATTCTTTATTCTTTGGAATTTGATTCATTATGGTTCTGTACAGTAAACGCCATCCACTGACAAAAAGATGTTTTTCCCTTCGTCAAGTATGCTTAAAGTCCAATTCCAGGTTACTTTCTGTTTTCTGATCAATACATGCCATCTAGTACTTGAAATGCTTTCATTTTGTAGTCTTTATACTTATTTATTAGGAGTATCATGTGCCTAGGCTTGTTACACTATAGTTTGATAGTATTTGTTGATCTAGGAGACAGAAGAGAAAATACAAACATTTGTTATGCTTTAGTCAACAGGCTTCTCAGTCATACTATAGTGTAGCAAAGTGTTATTTATTACCATAAAAGGATGGACCACTATGTATTCTTGGAGAAGCCAAAGAAGTACAATTGACAAACTCTTTCTGAGATACCCATCTAAATGTTTCAATTTAATGTTTTAGGGTCCAATAACATTCTCTACCAGAACCTTGATGTTTATATATCAGCCTTGATATTCATAAATATGCAGTATTTGCATGCATATTTCAACATGTGGAGCTCAGAGATGTAGATTATTAGGTCTTGAGACTACAGTTCCTTTTAGCCTAGTCTTCCACTGATGATATAACGACCTTTATCTGAATTGTCAAGTAGAAGATGGCATGTAATCTTCCACCAAACTGCTCCTTAACAGCTCTGAATTTCTAATGTTTCTTTTGCAGAGAAACAATGCAATGTGTCAGTAATATATGCTGTCCTATCTTTGGAAGCATTGCTTCTCCTTTATTTTTTTTTTTCAGATAACTCAATCAGTATATATTTCTTATTGTTCTCCTTAATCAGCATTGTCCTGATCCAGCACCACAGTTATGTGCACCTCCATGCTCTATCTACCAGAATGACCTTCTCATACACTGAAAAATATGTGAGACAGACTCAAGTGTTCCTCTTAGATTGTATCTAGTAGCAGATGTGTTAGTTCAGATGCTTTTCTTCAGATAATTTTACTAAAGGAAATACTCACTGAAGAAAAGAAGGAACTAAGGGAGGCTTCATACCATGTATCCTGGTTGACCTTTTTGTTTTTAACTTGATAAAAGCCAGCATTATCTGGGATGAGGAACTAGGTTAAAAAAAAAAATTCCCCCTTATCCGTACCGAATTTTCTTGATTAATGATTAATGTTCGAAGGCCCAGCTCACTGTGGGTGGTAGCGCCCCAAGGCAGGTGGTCCTGGATGGTATAAGAAAGCAGGCTGAGAAAATCATGGGTCAGCAAGCCAATATGTTTCCCAGTATCTGGTTTAGTTCTTGGTTCCAGATTCCTGCCATGAGTTCCTGCTTTCGCTTCCCTTAATGATGAAATATAAGATGAAATCCAAATAAACCAGTTCCTCCCCAAGTAGCTTTTGGTTAAAGTTTATTATTATTATTATTATTATTATTATTATTATTATTATTATTATTACAGAACTAGAAAGAAAACTAAGATACCACATAATTCTGGCTTTGAGTGAAGGAAGAAAAGATGAATGGTTTGGTGGAAGCATCCCAGAATAATGTGCAGTTTAAGAGACGTTCTGTAGAAATCGCCACAAAGTCTAGGAAATAATGCTGCCAATAAGAATTCTTGCATCCCAGGGTCAAAATTGCTTTCACATCACTGAATCTATAGAAAATATGTTTAGAGAGCAAATATGGTGATGGATTCCAGAAAATCCGCATCCAAAACCAATTATGTTGTCTATAGTTCTTTAGTTTAAATGTTCATAGTCAACAAAATATCCTTAAGTATGTTCCTTCTATTGATTTCTCACATGATGATACACAACTCATTTTTTCCCGTTTTCTTTTTTTTTATTGTTTGTTATTATTAGTTACATTTTATTAACTCTGTATCCCAGCTGTATCCCGCTCCCTTATTCCCTCCCAACCCCACCCTCCCTCCCTCAGCTTCTCCCTGCCCCTTTCCAAGTCCACGGAATGGGGAGGACCTCCTCCCCTTTCATCTGGCCCTGTTTTATCAGGTATCTTCAGGGCTGGCTGCGAAGTCCTCCTCTGTGGCCTAGTAGAACTGTTCCTCCCTTGGGGGGGTGGGGAGTCAAAGAGCCTGCCATTGAGTTCCTGTTAGAAATAGTCCCTGTTCCCCTTACTATGGGAAACCAATTGGTTATTGAGCTACCATGAGCTTCGTCCGAGTAAAGGTTCTAGGTTATATCCATACATGGTCCTTGGTTGGAGAAACAGTTTCAGAAAAATCCCTGTGCCCAGATATATTTGGTCCTTGTAGGGCTCCTATCCTTTCCCTGTCATACTAACTCCCCTTCTGCCGAAGGTTTGGTTATGAGTCTTAGTATCTGTTTTGAAACGCTGCTTGGTAGGGTCTTTCAGATGCCTTCTGCAGTAGACTCCTGTCATACGTCCAATGCACATCTCATTTCTCTTTCTAAGTGAGGATTGATCATCTTACCTCGTGTCTGCTTTCTTGTTTATCTCCTATAAGTGTATAGACTTCATTATGTTTATTATACCTTGTAGGTCTATATAACCAAGTATATACCATGTTTGTCTTTCTCCTTCTGGGATACTTCACTCAGAATTTCTAGATTCCACCATTTGCCTGCAAATTTCATGATTTCCTCCTTTTTTATTGCTGAGTAGTATTCCATTGTGTAAAAATAACACAATTTCTGTACCCATTCCTCCGTTGATGGACATCTGGGTTGTTTCCAGGTTCTGGCTATTACAAATAAAGCTGCTACAAACATGGTTGAGCAAGTATTCCTTTTGTGTACTTGAGCAAATTTTGGGTATATGTTTAGCAGTGGTATAGCTGGGTCTTGAGGAAGCACTATTCCTAATTGTCTGAGAAAGCACCAGATAGATTTCCAAAGTGGTTGTACCAGTTTACATTCCCGCCAGCAATGGAGGAGGGTTCCCCTTTCTCCACAACCTCTCCAGCATGTGTTGTCACTTGAGTTTTTCATCTTGGCCATTCTGATGGGTGTGAGGTGAAATCTCAGGGTCGTTTTGATTTGCATTTCCCTAATGGCTAATGATGTTGAGCATTTCTTTAAGTGTTCCTCTGCCATTGATATTCCTCTACAGAGAATTCTCTATTTAGCTCTGTTCCCCATTTTTTAATTGGATTACTTGGATTGTTGCTTTTCAGCTTCTTTAGTTCTTTATATATACTGGATATTAGCCCTCTGTCAGATAAAGGGTTGGTGAAGATTCTTTCCCAAAATGTAGGCAGTCATTTTGTTTTGATGGTGGTGTCCTTTGCTTTACAGAAGCTTTTCAGTTTCATGAGGTTCCATTTATTGATTGTTGCTCTTAGAGCCTGAGCTGTTGGTGTTCTGTTCAGGAAGTTGTCTCCTGTGCCAATGAGTTCTAGGCTGTTCCACATTTTTTTTTTCTAACAGATTTAGAGTATCTGGTTTAATGTTGAGGTCTTTGATCCATTTGGACTTTAGTTTTGTGCGGGGTGATAAATATGGATCTATTTTCATTTTTCTGCATGTAGACATCCAGTTGGACCAGCACCATTTGTTGAAGATGCTGTCTTTTTTTCATTGAATGGATTTTCATTGAATATTTTTATTGAAAGTATTCATAGGTGTGTGGGTTTATTTCTGGATCTTCTATTTATTTCCATTGATCCTCCTTTCTGTTTCTATGCCAATACCATGTAGTTTTTATTACTATTGCTCTGTAGTACAGCTTGAGATCGGGGATGGAGATACCTCCAGATAATCTGTTGTTATACAGGATCGTTTTGGAGATTCTGGGTTTTTTGTTTCTCCATATAAAATACTTGCAAACCGAATCCAAGAACACATCAAAGATATCATCCACCATGGCCAAGTAGGCTTCATCCCAGGCATGCAAGGGTGGTTCAACATATGAAAATCCATCAATGTAATCCACCACATAAACAAAGTGAAAGAGAAAACCACATGATCATCTCCTTAGATGCCGAAAAAGCATTTGACAAAGTCCAACACCCATTCATGCTTAAAGTCTTGGAGAGATCAGGGATACAAGGCACATATCTAAACATAGTAAAGGCAAGCCTATAGCCAACATCAAACTCAATGGAGAAAAACTTAAATCAATCCCACTGAAATCAGGGACAAGACAAGGCTGCCCACTCTCTCCATACCTCTTCAACATAGTACTTGAAGTCCTAGCCAGAGCAATAAGACAACTAAAGGAGATCAAGGGGATAAAAATCAGAAAGGAAGAAGTCAAAGTGTCACTCTTTGCAGATGATATGATAGTATACATGAGCGACCCCAAAAATTCAACCAGAGAACTCCTCCAGCTGATAAACACCTTCAGCAAAGTGGCAGGATACAAAATCAACTCAAAAAAATCAAAGGGCCGAGAAAGAAATAAGGGAAACAACACCCTTCCCAATAGCCACTAACCACATAAAGTACCTTGGGGTGACACTAACCAAGCAAGTGAAAGACCTGTTTGAGAAACCTTTAAGTCTCTGAAGAAAGAAATTAAAGAAGATCTCAGAAGATGGAAAGATCTCCCGTGCTCATGGATTGGTAGGATTAACATTGTGAAAATGGCCATCCTGCCAAAAGCAATCTACAGATTCAATGCAATTCCCATCAAAATACCAACTCAATTCTTTACGGACATTGAAAAAAAGATTCACAACTCATTTTTATAAAAATTAGACCTGTATCTAGCATTACAAAGGACTTCTTCTCAAGTACACACCCATCCCTACTGAGTAGGTCGGGATAACTGTTGTCTGCACAGTTTCACATAGGCTCCATTCTTGGCTTACTGCTATTTATGAAAACACACTTTCTTCAGAAGTGCAACAAAACAAGTTAATTTGATTAGTCATTATCATGATTAGTTTCCTATAATTTGATTTTATATTAGCTAGCTAAGGGACAGTTTACATCTAAAAAATGAACATCCCATATACCTATATTTGATCTATATACATTATAGATCAAGGAGACAAATAGTTCATGCCTAAGAAGGAGAAAAGGTAAACCAAGTATCTAGAGAATACCCAGATGAACTTTATGATAATTTCATTATGTGTCTCTGGCAATTTAAATATTTGTTTTATATACTTGTACAAGACTGAACCACTAACTGTCTTCTTGGTTATTGCCTGAGTTATAATTAGCCAGTGAGTCATTCCAAGCATCTCCATTGTTACTGCACAGCAGCTGTCACAGCAGATGACTCAGAAGACTCAATGACTTTTCCTCTGACAAAGAGAACAGGGATGACTAACCCATGGTCATATATAGATGATCTTTGGAACACTTGATTAACAAAATTGTATTGTCCACAGTGTTCCCCTCAATTAACATTCTATTAGCTAAAAGTGAAAACAGAAAGAAAACAAAATAAACATACAACCCCTCCCTAAAGCAAAACAAACAACTCCTGCTGGCTGTCCAATGAGCCTTCCTGGTTCCCCCAATGTTCTACTGAATGTAAGGGGTACTGTGGAGCACTACATCCAAGCTACTCTGTGACAGAGCAAGAGAAAAGCAAGAATACTCCATGATCAAGTCTCACTGGGAAATGTCAGTCAAAAATATAAAATGAACCTAACAAATGAGGAGAAAGACCTCTGCAATAAAATTAGGAACAGGCAACAGGCACAGATCTCTCTTTTTCAAAAACACACACACTTGATAGGTGACTGACAAGCTACAGACTACACTACACACAGATTAAAGTCATGGGGAAAGAACTAGAGGAGAATTCAAGTTTGGACTCACACTTGGTCGAAAGGAGTCTATGAGGGTGTCTGCTTTTTCTTCCTTAATATGACACTGATATATTTTGGCGTCCCATCTGAGAATTCCCTAATTACTTATTGATACAGTTGTGAAAGGGGAAGGAGGTCAGTACAAAAGAAGAGGGATAACTTACACAAAAGATGCTTTTTAAAAGAAATAAAGAATTATATTATTTTTACTCAAAATTCCATATAGTATGTATAAATATATGTATGTAAATTATGCCACTTGGGTGATAATTCTCCTCCCAAGAACATAGACTATCTAACAAACACCCTAGTACTCGGCATGAGAACCCTTTCAAGTTATTGGTCAGGGGAGTACAAGAGACTCCTCTATCAATGTCATTTATTGCCCTTTATTGGTGCCTGCAGCAAGGTAAAGATAAGTCCCTATAGCTGAGGACCCCACACACTTTTGACACAGGACTTAGAGGAATTGAACAGTACCTGACATACAATCCTCCACAAATAAGGGCAGCTCTCACTTCACATCAAAGAGGCTTCTCTTGCAGAAGATGGAAACCATTAGGGAAAGTCACAGCCAGTCAAAATGAAAGCACAACTGATCACAGGGTGCCTAGGCTCAGTCGATATATCTACAACACAACTCCTACACCTGAGGTTCAGGAACCATCACAGAAGAGGTTTGGGAAGGTTGCAAGTTCCAGAGAACCAGGAATTCTGTGGCAAGATTTTGTCTCCTAGAAATAATAGGGAAGCCACACCCATGAAATTTCTACAGTATGATTGCTTCAACAAGAACTGAACAATGAAAATACTGGTAGGTATTCTAATGTGGAAGGGGAAAATCTCATGGGGACCACAACTAGATGAAGAGATGTAGGCAATTAGTGACTGCTGAGGGAGGGAGAATAATTCTTCCCCCCAAATGAGCTCCCCAATTGATTAACCAACACCAAATGGTCAGCCCTGAAAATATTCACACACAACCAACACTAAATGGATTCACTAGATTGCATTACTATGTTTCCATTTATGTATGGATGTTTGTGTGTGTGTGTGTGTGTGTATATATATATATATATATATATATATATATATATATATATATATATATATATATATATATATATATAAAGAAAAAGAAGCTATGAATTTGAGAAGCATGAAGAGAAGATATTGGAATATTAAAGACAGGAGAGGGATATTGTAATTTTAGTTTTTTAAAATTACAAAAACTTAAATACCATATTAGAATTGAGTTAACAGTTTCATTGATTTTCTTGTATTCTTTTTGTTACCTTTCATTAATTCCTTCTCTGGTCTTTATTATTTCTTATGTGTGTGGACTTACAGTTTTGTCTGTTCTTGTTCTTCTAAGATCTTGAGGGACATCATTAAGTTATTAATTGGGATTTCCCTGATTTCAGTGTAGGCTACTTATAGCTATAAAATTCCCTTTTACAGCTTCTTTTCTTGCATCCCATGGGTTCTGCTATGTTGTGTTTTCATTGTCTACCCACATCTTAGCATTTTCTTTTTAACTTTTTATTGGTTCTTGATGAATTTCACATTATGCATCCAAATCCCCCTCATCTCCCCTCCCCTTGTACCTGCCCTTCATCCTTGTAACCTTCCTCACAACAGGAAAAACAATCTCATTGTGGAGATTGTAGTGTGTCATAGTGTGTCTCACAGTATACCCAGTTGTCTACACTTCTTTGCTTGCAAATGTCTATTGCAATGACTTGTTAGTCTGGTATGAGGCCTCTGGCTTCTGCTACACTATCAATACTTGAACTCCCTAGGACTCTGATTGGATATCCTGTGTTATGGAGATCCTCTAGTTTTGGATTTGTAGAACTGAGCCCTTCATCCAGGATTCATCAATGGGGTAAATGTTGGGGTGGGCCAATTCAGAGCCCTGGATCTGGACCTGAGAGGTTTCTGAGCTGGTAAGCCTGCAGGCTCTCATTCCCTTGGGCCAGCTCATCTGAAACACCCACAATCTGTGCAAGCTCTACCCTGCTGCCCAGATGAGTGCAGGACCAGCTCTCCTGAGTGTTGCAGCTGGGGAAGGTCATGGCTATTTCTCCCACTCATGACCCCATGGTCAGCTATTCCATCCGTTAGAGATGGTGAGAAAAAAAGGAAAAGAGGAAAGCATCTCTTCCCTCAGCACCACCTAGAAGCAGACAAAAGACAGGGTCAGCTCTCCTGTGCTTAGACCCTTCAGACTGGCTCACCTGCAACCCACACATCCAGGGATAACTCGACTGTGCTGCCCAAGAGAGGTGCAGGGCTTCATTCTCCCAAGTGCTGCAGCAGTGAGGACAGGGCCAGCTCTCCTGTCTGTCTGCTTTAGATGGCAAGGACGAGGAGGTTGGGAGAAGGCATCATCTCTCCCATCTCTATGCTGCCACGTTGTTCAGCCAGCTCTCTCATGCTCACATCCCTGGGCCTGGCTCACCTGTGCCCACATGTTAGTGTTATTTTTATAAAATTGTTGTGTTTGTTTCTCTGTTTCTCTCTTACCCTGGCTATCACTCAAATAATTCAGACTCTGTTATATTATTTTGCTTCACAGCACAATCCTGAGGAGTTTTAACTATTTTCTTAACTCTCTAAGCTAGTCTGGTTTCCTTTCAGAGTAAATCCCGAGATATTTGTACTTTATGTAACTCTCTGCTCCAGCTGAATCTTCTTCCTCTCTCCAAGACTTCTGCCCGTGCCTGAATCCCCTATTTCCTTCTCTAACTCCTTTTTTCCCTCGGGCAAGCAGGAAGTCCAGCCCAATTTTCTCTCCTGATCATTGATTGGCTGTAAACTGTTTTGTTGGCCTATCTGGGGACAATCTGGGAGCAGTGTTAAGATAACAACGAGACAGGAGATTCTCAGAGTAAGGATTGCAACTAGATATGGCTGGGGGGGTATATAAAGCAGCATTTGAATTACACAATAAACTTATGCCTACACCCCTGCCATCTGGGTCAGTTCTACTGTGCTGTCCAGGTGAGGTACAAGGCCCGACGCTCTAATGCTACAGCATGTGAGGGGCAGGGATAGCTCTCCTGCTCTCATGACCCAATTGAGGCCAACTTTCCTGCTCATCTCATTATGTCCCTGAGCATGGTCATCCCAGGCTTAGTCTGCCTCCCCTCATCCTCCCCAGGCCTGTGTGGTTCTGGACTGTCAGGCTAGTTCTCTGGGCCACATGGATCTGGTCTGGTGGTCTTCCCAAGCTCTCTTTTTTCTTGGCCTACCTGATCCATGTGGTCCCTTGCTATGTCAGATTCAGACTCACTCCTGCCTGGGCCCCATGGTCCTAGGCATGTTTCTTCTAGTTTCCAGCTTGCTTTCCATCTTGAGAGATGATAAGACTTAATTTTGGGGTGTGAAATAAGCGGATTCAAGACACATTAAAGTATTTAAATGCAGGTTTATTGTTTTTTGGAAGCAGCTCTTGGTGGGTTCACTGGCCCGAAGAATGGGACCATCAAATTCGCCAGAGAAATGTGCATGGAGAGAGTGAGAGAGAGAGAGAGAGAGAGAGAGAGAGAGAGAGAGAGAGATCTGGATTATATAGTGAAGCCCAGTACCTGGATTGGAAAGTTCAGGGTAGAGGGCAGGCTATGCCAGCCATGACCTATACAGATACTGAAGGGAGAACCTGGAGGTCAGGTCTGCTTTGGGCTTTGGTTAAAAAGGCACCTCAACTGCTTGTCCAGGTCTGAAGTACAACAGTCCAGCCTTTTGTTAAAAAATGAATAAGGAGCAGCATATTACCTCCCCTTCTCTGTGTCTGTGTGTATGTGTGTGTGCACACTGGCATTTGAATACTTAAACGTGTCTCGAATTAGCTCATTTCACTCCCAAAGAATAAGGCTTATCATCTGGTGCCTTTGACTCGGGGGAGTTGAGCTTCCCCCACCCCCACCCTGCTGCCCAGTTCTGCAGGTCAAGCCTGACACATTGGACCGCTCCTCTTTTTTCATCTATCTATCTGCCTTAAAGACTCCACTTCTTTCCCCTCCAGGCCCCAGTTTCCCATCTCTGAGACCCACTGCCTCGGGGTCACAAGCCTATCATTTCTAGCCTTCTATCTCAGGGACTCCTAATTCCTACCAATTGATTCACTTTGCAAACACTGCCATTCTCCCTCTGGGGCCTATTGCTTAGTATAGGACCTATGCCTCATTAACAAGGCAGTTATCCCGACCTACTCGATAGTTATTAACCCTTACACTCTCCTCCTTAATGTTCCTCCTACAGCCTCCCACTTTACTGTCCTGGACCTAAACGATGCCTTCTTTACCATCTCATACACCCTGACATATATTTTCTCTTTGCCTTCACCTGGAAGGACCCTGATACAAAAACTACAAAACAGCTCATGTGGACAGGGTTTCCAGGGTAGCCCTCACTTTTTTTTGGGGGGGGGAGGGGAGCTTTGGCTGGGGTTCTCTTTTCTTTAGACCTTAAACCTAGCACACTTTTTTTTTTTAAACTTTTTTATGTAGATGACATTTTATTTCGCAGCCTTTCCCAGTCTCTATCCCAATAAAACACTGCTTCACTCCTAAGCTATCTTAGTTCCCTGGGTTAGGTGTCTCTCCCTCTAAAGCTTGGGTGTGTTCTTCTTCTGTTCTGGGCCTAAGACCCTTACTTCTGATCTAGTCTGAGCCTTGCTGGACAGGCAGCCTCTAACCACAGGGAACCAAACTCTTTTCAGTTTGGGGCCTGGTTGGATTCTTCAAACACTGGATTCCCAACTTTGCTATTACAGCTAATCCACTGTACCAGGATGCCAGAGAGACCAACATGAGGCTCCTCTCCTACCTGGCCACGGTCTGCTGTCACGTCTTTTCACTGCAGGATGTCCTCTTAGCTGCCCCGGTCCTGGCCCCTGGACTTCACCCACCCCTACCACCTCTTTACAGACAAGAGGATGAGAGTGGCCATAGATATTTTAGCTCAACTTGTTGGGCCCTTCAACAAGTTGGGCCCTCCTTCCTTGTCTACACAACTAGATCCCACCATATGTGGGTGGCAGCCATGACTGAGAGCCCTGGCAGAGGCAGCAGAACTGTTTGAGGAAGCCCTCAGGATCACCCTGTTCCAGCCAGTCACGGTATATTCCACTCATTGTCTCTGAGACCTTCTGAGTCATTCCTCTCTTTCCTTTCCCTCCTTGGGCACTCATGGGTCCAAGTTTGTCATCTTCTGTTTCTAGAGAACCCTCAAATTACCCTGACCTCCAGTCCTGCCCTAAATTCTGCAACCCTCCTCCCCATCCATACCCCTGTAATAGCTCCTCTCACTCCCGCCCAGAGGCTGTGAAGGCACTATGCTTACCCCAGCCCAGCCTTCTAGAAGAATCCTTCACAGACAACCCTTCCCCCAACTCACTCTCTTTGTGGATGGGAGCTCTCTCCTAGACAGATTGGGAAATGACAGCCTATGCTGTAGTCACCTCCACTGGAAACAGAAGACTGAGTCAATCCTTTTAACTAGGGAATACCAAATAGCCAAGGACCAACCAGCTAACATATATACTGATTTTAAATATGCATTTTAATAGCTCATATACACTGTCCTTTGGAAGGAATGGGAATTTCTTCACCACAAAGGGCACACCTGTGGTCAATGACCCCCTTACCCACAAACTTTTAGAGGCTCTCCAACTCCTAGCAGAGGTGGCTGTAATTCACTTCCAGGGGTACCAGACCTCCACAGACCCCATGGATTTGGGCAATGCCAGAGATGACTCAGTAGCCCAGGTTTTGGTTTTCAGCTCCTCCAGATCCATGGGACACATCCTCTCCCTGACATCCTCCTAAAAACCTTAGTACCAACTAGATGAAAAACAAACAAACAAAACCAAGTTCCTTGGAAAAGGGAATGCACAGGCAAAAAAAAAAAAAAAGTAAAAAGAAAAAAGATGGCTTTTCTAAATAAGTGCCTTATTCTTTCCCAGGGGCAGGTGCCTTCCATCTTCTCTGATATCCACCAGAGCATACACATAGGCTCCAAAGTCCTACTCCAGTTCCTAGAACCTCTTTAAGATGCCACTGAGATCTGAGCTCACATTTTACAAGTCCAGGATTTCTGTCAGACATATGCTAAGACCAACCTACAGGGAGATAATCCTGATACTTCAGTCTTTGCACCAGCTCCAAGGACACCAGCCAGGTGAAGACTGGCAAATAGACTTCACCCACATGTCCATTCATAAAGCTCCGCTGTCTCCTATCCCTTGTTGATGCACGATGGATGGAGTCATTTCCCACCTCCAAGGAAATGGCGGACATGGTGGCTCAGGTGCTCCTTGAACACATAATTCCTAGGTTTGGTGTGCCGCAGACTATCCAAACAGACAAGGGTCCAGCCTTCACTCCCAGGGTCATTGAGCTCGTGCCTGAAGCTTTCAACATCTCCTGGAAACTCTACATCACCTACTACCCACAATCCTTAGGAAAATTTGGGAGAGCCAACAGACTCATCAAACAGTAGTCACTAAGATCGCTCTTGAGCTCAGATTATATTGGATCTATCTCCTTCCCATTGCCCTTACTTGCCTCTGAGGCACAGGAGGCTTTTCCTCCTCAGTCACCTCCTGGCCCAGACCCACCCATAGCTGGGTACCTATCCTTCGTCTCCTTCCTATGGTCCCTTCTCCCTTTGCATGCTGACTGCCACCTTGCATGGTACCTATCTGTCCCCATGCCAGAGGACCCAACTGCTCCTGAGTCTGCCCCACTCTCCTTCAGGGACTGCTTGAGAACTTAAGCAATTATCTCCTAATTCTCTAGGGTCCTGGTGGAAAGAACTCTACACTATGATCCTCAGCACCCCTTAATCTTCCTGGGACATCAATGCTGGTACCATCTCCCCGGGCTCAAGAGGGGACCTACCCTATATGAGTAGTCTGTACAACAACTGGGACATTCTACACTCTGGTTCTCTAGAAAGCCCAAATGAGGGGCAGGGATGGCCAAACTAGGGCACCCTATCCCCCTCCATTGGTGGCAGTCTTCCCTGTTTCAATGGCTTGTCCCAACAATAGAACCCCTCATTCTCATTTGCCTACTTTTCTTTTTTACTCTCTGCCTCCTGCATCTTCTCTAGGAACAGTCTTGAGTTCTCCACCGTAATGGTCCCTAAAAACCCTTCTGGCCATTGTCCGTCTGGGCGCTACTTCCTCTGCTCTTTTTTCACTTTTAATCTGACTTGAATTGTTTTATTTCATCGGCAAAGATAATCAATCAGGAGCCTGCCTGGAGAAAGATCATCTGAGGCTTGCTTTTTGCTGGGAATGTTAGGCTTCTAATCATTCAGAAGTTCATAGGTCAGTGCACTGAACAAAGATAACAGCCTCTCTGCTTGCTGCCACCTACTGATGTGACTGACACCTTAGTCACATCTGCAAGGCCTCTAGGAACACTTTTAAAACTCAGTGCTGGCTCTTTGATCACCTCCCCCTGAGAGGGGAGCAGCCTGACCAGGCCACAGAGGGAGACTATGAAAGACAGTTCTGATGAGACCTGATAGGCTAGGGTCAGATGGAAGGGGAGAAGGTCCTCCCCTATCAGTGGACTTGGAGAGGGGCTTGGGAGGAGATGAGGGAGGGACAGTGGGATTGGGAGGGAATGAGGGAGGGGGCTACAGCTGGGATACAAAGCTGTAACAAATAAAAAATTATATTAGAAAAACTCACTTCTAAGTTTTCAGTTATCCATTCATCATTCAATAGTGCTTTGTTCAATCTCCATGAGTTATGTATATCTGTAGTTTCTCTTGCTGTTGACTTCTAGTTCCATTGTGATCAGGTAGAACACACAAAACTCTTTCAATTTTCTTGTATTTCCTAAGAGTTGTTTTGTTTCAGAAATGTCCTCAATTTTAAAGACAGCTCCATGGACTAAGAAGAATCAGCATTCGTTTGCATTTTGCTCTAATAATGTGCAGACATTATATAGATGTCTATCAAGTCTACTTGATCTATGGTGACATTTAGTTCAGATGTTTTTGTGTGTTTGTTGTTGCTGTTGGTGGTGGTGTTTTTGTCTGGATGACTCTTCTATTGGAGAGAATGGGGGAGGAAAGTCACTCATTATTTTGTAGACATTCCATTTCTGCCCCCTATCTTTTCTCTCTTTCTTTGTCTCTAAAATACTCTTACTGAGAGTGTAATGCAGAGTTCCTGAGATTCTCTATCTTTGTTCTAAGCCATAGTTCTGACCCTCATCCCATCGGCAAATTGTCACATGGAGGAAGGTGTTTAAGGGTGGGGATAGTGCTCTGGAGCAGAGTCTGGACTCTCCTGCTGTGCTCTGCAGAATCTCCTAGCTCACTTTTCTAATCAAAGTAGGGTTTCCCCACTTCTTAGACTAGTTCCCCTCTACTGATCCGAGATTTATTCTCAATAAATCTCTAGAGAATAAATCCGAGAAGCTGGCGTTTGAGTGTCATCCACTACTTTCCAAAACTTGTACAGTTTCATCAGAAATTGGTTTATAATGTGTTTTAGGTACTGGAGCTATGGTAGAAAAATACGGAAAAAAATCAAATAGTAGGAGTACTTGCAAGATATAGGATTAATGGGCGTCCAGATTCTGTGAGAGTCTATAGACAACTGCAAGGGTGGGCTCTTGATCTCTCGTTTTCATTTCCCATAAATATATATATATCTTGATTGCTTAACAACCACTTTAGATTGTTTGGGTGTTTTGTTTTCTTAAAATAGGAACAAGAAAATAATTTCCTGTGTACTGTCTGCTTGTTTTCAGTATGGAAAAAAAAAAAAAAGGAGAACAACTAGAAGAAACACTGAGTTTTCTTTTCCAAAACATTAATTAACAATAGCATCGAATATTTTTCTTGGGAAGATGTTTTGTGTGATTTGGATTATACTCATGTAACGAGTGAGTATTAAAGCCTTCTTTTCAGAATGAGTCAGCTCAGCAAAGGGGTGATGTGTTTTCAGGTCTTCTTTCTTGTTCTATTGCATGGCTGCACTATTTTTTTTTTAACTTTCCTAAGTGCAACTGGCAATGGATGCTATTCACTTCCCTTAGAACCTTTCATGGTTGTACTAGTCTGCAGTTAGGAACTCTGAGTCTTTACCCAAGCATAAGGAAGATGCTGGGTGCTGCGTAGAGGCCTGAACTTCACCTTCGTTGGTATCTCAGTCTATTGTTTACCAAAACAACAACTTAAACTGCATGTCTTTAATTGTAAATAGTAGAGCCCAGATGTTTTTCCAGGCGTGGATAAAATTATTGTGTCTGGCATAAAGAGTCTGTCAGAATCCTGATAAAAATGATAAAAATGAAGACATTTATAGAAGGTTAATCATACTTCTAAGTAATTTAAATGCAGTCATGGGGTGATGCTTTGATACCATTGCTACATACATCCATTATAGCATTGGGCCCATGTTAGACGCGTACTCAGTGGGCTGTTCTGACATGTAGCATTGGACTTCCTGTGAGAGCATTCACACCAGGAAGCTGTATGTGCTCACACCTTCTTTTTATGAACACTGAGCTTTACATCACTTGAAGATACAAATTTATGTTCAGGAAGATAGATGAACAGGTGAGATACCTGAAGTTCTGTATAGACTTAAGAAATGAAGCACTTATTATGAAGTGAGTTTTGACCTTCCTTGTTCCTTCTTCTCTTTGGATTCTCGCTGCATAGTCAGTTTGTACCGAGGCTGACTCAAGGTCCAGTATATTTGCTTTTCTCCTATTGATTCTGCTTTATTCCTTTTTGTGCAGTTATTTGTATTGGATATTTACTTTTCTTCTTTCAAGAGTATTTTTAATAGTAAAGTATAAGTATAGGACAAGCAATTTGTGTTTTTAAGTTAATGTTGAGGGCTGGAGAGGTGGCTTAGCTATTACAAGGGCTTGCTGATCATCCAGAGAACCTGAGTTTGGTTTCCAGCACCCACATGCAGCAGCTTACAGCCACCTGTAACTCCAGCCTCAGAAAATCTGACACCCTCTTCTGACCTCCACAGGCTCCGGCATACATGTGGTAGACACTCACAGTGACAGACCCACATACACATAAATAAGAAGAAAATAATGTTAAAATGATGTTAATGTTCAAAATAAGAACTGTACATAGCTAATGGGGTTTCCCTTCTCTCCTCAAACTCACTGCCTCAGATTCTCCATAGGAGAGAAATAAGTATCCACTTAGCATGAGAGTGTGAAGTGGGTGTTATCTTAGCTTCCTCACATAGGGGTAACTATTGCACCAAAAACTAAAAACCCTTTTGGACAGAGAAAGAAACTGGTGGTAATCTCTCTCCTCTGCTGAGTATCTGTAACAGCTGATGGGATATACTACCATCATGGCTGTCAAGACACTGAAAACACAAAGGCTAATGAACCTGTGTTCAAGTTTAAAGTGTGAGTGATATATTTCTAAAGACTTGTGAGCAAGGTATGGTTTGTCATTTTAACCAACCTAAACAGATTAACAGATTTCCACACTAAACAGATTGACACCCATATCCTCCTTCTAATACACATAATTTACTTGGTTTCAGAGAGAGAGACAGACAGAGAAAGAGAGATGTTTTTCTACAAGAACATAGCTGGTTTTATAAACACAGAAATGGCTTTTTGTACCAATCACTTCACAATGACAGACTTCACTGAGCAAAGACTGATCTAATAAAGATCTATTTTTATGACTTGTCATCTTTATCCATTCTTCTCTCATTTCCCACAGTTCCTAAGTTCTTAGAATAGTGCGTGAGTCAGAATCATCTTTCCAGAATCCAGGGCATTAAAGGGTGGGCATCGTTATGCTTCATTGTCATTTAGAGTGAGATTTGTGGAAAACTCAATGTAAAGCAGCAGGCCTGCCCCCTGCAGAACCTCAGGTGATGTGACTGAGAGCTGCACTCTGCACTCTCTTCTCGCTTCCAGTTTGACATCCCTGTTCTTCCTGTTATTTATATTATACCTAAACGTTTATACTCTGTGACAAATTCTGACACACAGTTGAGTTTTGAGCTTTTCTCAATAGAGGAGCTAGCTCTTATCTGTTGAGGGTTTTAAAATAGAAACCCAGGCATTCAAGAGTCTATTTTGAGAGCCCCGCTACACATGACCATAAAATATAGAAAGAATATTTCTTTTCTAATTATCATATATTTTGATGCTAGATGATTAGGTTTCTTATAAAACTGCAGTTTCTGGTAAAACTTTATGCCATATTTAATTTTATTTAGAAAACCTAATAAGTAATATATAGCTCCCAATTATTATGGATTAAATGTCGATGGACTGAGCTAAATCTGGAGCCATGTTAAGATTTAATTCAACTTTTTTTTTGTGGCAAATTGGGTTCACTCATTCTTATTTATTTATTTATTTATTCATTCACTTTATACCCTGATTGCAGCCTCCTCCTTCCTTTTTAGTGGGTTCCACCCTCCTATCTTCTTTCCCCTTCCCCTTCCTCTTTTCCTCAGAAAAGGGGAGCCCCTACCCCTACCACCCATCCTGGCTCATCAAGTCTCAACAGGACTACACATATCCTCTTCCACTGAGGCCCAACAAGGTAGCCCAGATAGAGGAAAGTCATCCAAAAACAGGTAACAGAGTCCATGTCAGAGACAGTCCCCACTCCACTTGCTAGGGGGCCCACAATAAGACCAAGCTGCCCATCAGCTACATATGTGTAGGGGGCCTAGGTCAAGTCCATGTGTGCTTTTTTGTTTGGTGCTTCAGTGTCTGTAAGCTCCCATGAACCTAGATTAGTTGACTCTGTTGATCTTCTAAACAAAAGAAAAAAGAATTAATGGATAATTTTGGTAGAAACAACAAACTTGCTTTGGTCTTGGGTTTCCTGTTATTGAAAAAGCTGGAATAAATTCTATTAATTATTATTGTTACTGGGGAGAAAAATAGCTAGTGCTGTCAATTATAGGTTCTGTGACTTCTATGTACTGCAGTATTATAGAGGCTTCATGCTGCTAAGCAGGTTTGGGTAGACAGTCCTTGATACATTCTCTGTCTTGAAAGAATTCGAGCTCTGGGTAAAAGAACAAAAAGAAAGTCTTCTTGACTTTCTTGACTAGGGTTAGGTCTACACAGCTTTTTAGTAAGTTCTAGGCACTTGCCACACTGTCTGGAGCGGGTTTGGGTAGAATAAATATAGCCTTGAGTAGAGTAGACACTCCTTAGAAGTGTAAGTTTCTTAGGCCTAAGCAACTTATTACAAACTATGTAGTAAAATCAGACAGAGGGCTCAGGAAGAGAATATAAACTGAAGAGGAAGGTGAGGAATGGTTGATATAGGAGGCTGTTTCAACGCAGTTGTAGCTTTGGCTCCAAGGAGCAGTGGATTTAATATGACTCCAAGGGACCTACAAGATTGTGTCTTTCCAGTCATGGAATCTTTGTTTATTAGAGTAATGTTATATGCACTAGAAATAAGCTGTGCAACATCAATATGGCATTATTCCAGACTATAGCTTTTGGGGCATGAGGGCCTGAATCCCATGGCATCCATTTATTTTCTCAGTGCTTTGCGTTGTAAAGTGAAAGCTGATCACAATTATGGCTGAGTTCGCTGAGCTGTGATGGTGATTCAGGCACTGACTAAGATACCAGATGGAGGTGATAAAGGTGGCAGAGTGAGTCAGACAGCTAACCTTCATCTGGGATGAAAGAGATGAAGCTTGAGCCTATTCCATGGTGGATCATATCCTAATGAAATCAAGTTTCCACTGTTTTATGGCTCATACCATTTCCTTCTGGTGATAATTTTGAATGTTGACATATATCTCTGCTATTGGTAACTTGGCCAATGGGATCCAGCAAAATTTGGGCCTACATTATAAAGGGAAGATAATGCAAAGCCATGCACATCTTACTGGAATTATTATCACTGTTCTCATGACTTATGAACTGGCTGGCTTGGAAAGAGACTAATTTACACCAACAGGGCAAGTTATCTTGTGTAACACTTCACTAAGAAGATCTTAATGCAGTCATTGCACGGTGACAAGTATTTATGTAAGTCAAAATTACTTTCCATTGGGAATATTTTTAAAAGTTCTCATCCGACTTTGGTTTAGATATCACAGCAACAAGCATAATTTTTATTTTTTTACTAATTCATAATTATCTAGTCAAAATATGACTCACTATCCATGAGTCACTATACATATAGTTCTGACCATATTTTAATTCATGCAAAGAATGTAGCCAGCTGTATCTCTGGAGATTCCCTTGTCTACTCTTTCTCCTTACGTCCTCCTCAGAGATAGCAATGATTGCATAGAGAATCCCTTTTATCTCTGGTTTGGGTCTCTGTTTAAACCAGATTCAATTGTTGTCTTCTTTCATAGTGGATTCATTCTGCTTTTCTTATAAATATGGAGTAGGGGAGACCGAGTGTTG
The DNA here is from genome assembly GCF_907164565.1 of Psammomys obesus. Taxonomy (NCBI): domain Eukaryota; kingdom Metazoa; phylum Chordata; class Mammalia; order Rodentia; family Muridae; genus Psammomys; species Psammomys obesus. Next base: position 3,503,820 of record NW_026592666.1, read on the forward strand.
TAGTAGATACTGGAGTCTAGAAAATACAACCATCTGCTGCCTTACCTTGATCTTATTTATAACATTTCTCCTTGAAAGGCTACTATCTTAATGGTCAACTTTTCGACTAGAAGATCAGACAATAGGCAGCTCATGATGAGCATCCCAAATCAGATGATCAGATAAATTTCAGGGTTAGGCATTGGGCCTCTTTATGGACTCAGTAGTGAATCAGGGGCTATGAGGTTATGAGGTGTATATGTGAATGCTCATATCTGGGTGTCAGTGAGAATTTGCTTACATAATGGAGCTGAGATTTACCAAAATTCAGGTGGCTCTGCGTGGTCATCCTCATGACAACCTAGTTTGCCACAAGCTCCACACAGAATCCAAACTTGTAGCAGATAATTCAAACACTATTTTATCTGCTAAGTTCTGAAGTACAAATGGAAAAATAGTTTTCACTCAGTGTGGACCGGCTGGAAATTCTTCTTCATTTGACTACAGAAAAGCTAGTGTTTTCACATGATGCTTAGCAATTGGGTGAAGAAAGCTCTAAAAAAAGTTGAAAACTATTTTTTTCTCTTTTCTTTTTTTAAAGAATATAATTTCCCCTCTAAAAGGCAAAGAGTGCAAGACATAAAGGGTTTGTTTCTAATTATAATGAAGTATCTTTATTTCCTCAGGCTCAGGAGTTTCAAAACTTGCTTGGGATAGATTTCTGATTGTGATGAAATTTTATTTTGGCTTATATCTGCTTTATGTGAATAATGTATTATTTTTTGCTCTCTGGGTTTTATCAGTATAATTTTTTTACTAGTCAACCAGCAATACTGTCCTATGAGAAAGGGATAATGAAGATGTTAGAAGCAAACAGATCTTCAACGACAGCCATTAATTCAAGGCCAACAGTGCTCCAGCCACATTCTTGGTGTCTTAGACACCAAGACACAATGAATAGACACAATGACCAAGACAACTTTTACAAAGGGAAATATTTAATTGGACTGGTTTACAGTTCAGAGGTGTAGTTAATTATTGTTATGGTGGGAAACATGGCAGCATGCAGGCAGACATGGTGCTGGAGATGGAGCCGAGAGTTCTACATCTTGATGTACAGGGAACAGAAGGAGACTGTGTACCCCACTGGATATAACTTGAGCACATATGACCTCAAAGCCTACCTCTGCAGTGAAATACTTCCTCCAACAAGGCCACACCCACTCATCAAGGTCACACCATCTCATAGTGCCACTTTGAATGGGCTAAGCGTTCAAGCACACGAATCTTTGCGGGCCATACCTATTAAAACTGCCATACTTGGTAATTTCCCTATCCTTTTCTTTTAAATTAGATTTATTTATTTACTATGGAGGTGCAGGGCTCATGCCACAATGCATGCGTAATTGTCAAAGGACAGCTTGTGGGAATCTGTTTCTCTCAGTCTCAGAGATCAAATTCTGGTGTCTTGTTTTTAGTTAGGCTTATTGCCAAGCATGTTCACCTGCTGAACATGCCTCAGCTTTCTGATCTTGATGCCTTTGAAAGAGATGTAGTGACCATAGACCATTTGTATTTGTTACTTGGTGCATAGATGAGGCAGCATGATTATACACATAGATTAAATGGAAATAAATCTACTCTTGTCAACTTGAATTTTGGCAAACTTTAAGGAGAAAGCAGCCTTAACCATACACATCACATATTTCACAAGCAACAGGGCAAAGTGTGGGTTGAATTGATAAGCAGATTCCTAGATCAGACTTACAAACAATTATGAAAGTCAGCAAATTAATGAGCAACTCTATGCCCCTGGAGCCTTAGGATCCTAGCAACAAAAGAAGATCTATATCTCTTATCAGCAGAGAGAGATGATGTTATCAGTTTCCAGACCTGGCACAGATTGCAGTGAGCTTCAAAACATCTCCAGGAACTGCAATGAGCCACAGCCCTCACAGAAGACTCTCCCAGAGGTGCTGGTATGCCTTTGTAAAACAGTGTCATGTGACTCTACAATATCTCTTGGTCTAAGCATGCTGTTTTGACACAGACACAATATAAAGTATTGTATTGTAGCACTTGTCTGGGAAAGATTTTCAGAATTAATTTCTTGGCTTCAGAACAGCAGGAAAGTGAGTTGTTTGTGGAGTCATTGAACTTTTGAGAACCAATAAGCAGGGCCCATATGGCCCTACCTGTGAAATCAGTCACAAGTTTGAGAAAACATTTTCCTATCACCAGGCTGAATTCTGGAACACCTTGTGTGTATTTTCCTCTTCTTTTTTCCATTATGTAGTTCATAAACATGAGACAATACACAATCAAGCCTGATTATGTTTATTTTGTTAATGTTACATTGAAAATCATGACAGTGTGAGTACATTTTAGGATCAGAAACATCAACAAAAGAAGTGGATTGGGTGATGATGAAGCCCTACCATAGGTTGTATGAAACTAATAAATATTCAGTTTTGTTGAGTAAAATATTAGATCACATTCAGTATAAAGATTGAAGTTTCCTTCTTTATGGAAGTTTTGTTTTTCAGATAACTGTTTCTAATATTTTATACTTTGTATGATTGTGCAAATTTAGTTTTTTTGAAACACACACAATTATCATCTCAGTCTCTGTTGGCCAGGAGTTTATATAGCTTAAACAGGTGTGCTGCAAAGCTGCAATCGAGATGCTGGACAGAGATAGGGTCCCACATGGAGGCTCAGCTAGGGATGGGTGAAATTGGAACTCACAAGGTTGTCAGGCTTAATTTCTATGCCTAAAGAATTCAGCAGCTTGCTTTTTCATAAGAAACAGAAGAGACTTTGATGGCTAATTTCATGTGTCAACTAAGAAGGTACTCTAGAATGAGATTAAACATTAAATTGAAGTTTGCCAAAACCAAATGCCTTCTTTAATGTAGGTGTCTCAACCCAATGGGACCAAAAGTCTCAACCTAAGAGGGAATTCTCCCACAAATGAATTAACTGTCACATGATAAGCCTTTTTTTCTTTGTCCCTCACTCTACCTCCCCCTTTTTCCATGTTCTTACCTCTTCCTCTCTCAGTGATGTACACATAGTAGCTATTAGCTCTATGTCTCTGGAGAACCTTGATTCTTACAGAGTCTGTAGGCCAAGGAGCTATTCAGATGGAATGATTTATGGAGTACCAAAGAAGATGAAATCCTATCATTCTGACCATATTCTATAAAGAAATAGGATCCAGACTTGATCAGCATTGTGAAAAAAGGAGATTACAACTATGTAATTACCAGGCAGGCATTCAAGAGTTTGGGGGTCTCCTGAAAGACTGTATGCCACATCTTCTAAACCATTAAGTGAGAAATCATGAAAAATAGTATATAAAGCATGGCAATTTGCCACAGTCATGATCTGATACACTAGGCTCACAAATAGCTATTTATATAATTTTAGGCTTTTTTCAGTATGGGATCTTAGTTAGCCTTAATGGTCAACTTCATAATAGCCTAGAGTCACCTGAGAAAAGAAGCCACAGTTATGAAATTTCTGAAATCATGTAAGTTTGAGTGAGATTGTCTTAATTATTAGCCGATGTGGGAAGGCCTAACATACTGTTAGTAATCTTTCTCAGAAAGATGGTGTTGGTAGAAAGATGTAGTAGGTAGTTCTATGTCAACTCAACACAAGATGGAGTTATCTGAAAGGAGGAAATCTCAAATGAAACAATGCCTCCGTAAGGTCCAGTTGTATAGCATTTTAAAATTAATGATTGATCTGGCAGGGCCCAACACATTGTGCATAGTGCCATCCTTGGTCTGTTGGTCCTGGGTTCTCTAAGAAATCAGGCTGAGAAATCCATGATGAGCAGGACAGTAAACAACACCCCTCTATGGTCTCTGCATTAGTTCCTGCCTCCAGGTTCCTGTCCTGTTTGAGTTCCTTCATTGATGGACTGTGGTGTAGAAGTGTAATTCAAATAAACCACTTTTTTTTTTCTCAACTTGATTTTTGTCATGATGCTTCATTACAGCAATAGAAATCTTAAGACAGGCAATATAAACACTAGCTAAGCATGGACAAAGGAGAGAGCCAGAGTGGTCAAGCCAGCAAGCAATGTTCCTCTACTGTTTTTACTTCAAGCTCCTATCTTCTGTTTCTGCCTTGGCTTCTTCCTTCCCTGATGGAAAGTGTAAGCCAAATGAATCCTTTCATTCCCTACATTGCTTTGGTCAAAGACTATCTGCCTATCTATTTATTTATTATAATTTATTCAAAGAGTTTTTATCACAACCACTGAAAGCAAACTAAAACTATGGCAGAGAGCTCAAGTAGGAAGAGGTAAAGCACAGCTAGAGGGAAATTAGTGGTTACCTGTTAATGCAACAACTTATAGTGGAGTGGAAGATATGAGTTGAAGAACTGATTTGGACTGTGACTCCTTGCTAGAAATGTGTAGGGATAGTGAAAAGAGGAGAGGTCCAATCCTTTCTTACCAACAAAAAAGGGAGGAGGGATGCCACTTCCATCATGCCTCAGAATACAAATACTCAGAAGATGACATTTAAGAAATTTAACCTGAGAATTTTTTAGTTGTCTAAAATATTTTCTCTTATAATAGGATTAAGTAAAAATATAGATAACCAAAGTAATCTACAGAGCTTTTAGATGTGAATCTGAGCCCCTTGCTTAGTTTGTGATTTGTATGTAACTGAAAATTATTCAAAAGATATTATAAAACACATGTAGACAAAAATACATCATCTATATCTATCACCTATGCATCTATATATCTATTTATCTACCCTATCTATCTATCTATCTATCTATCTATCTATCTATCTATCTATCTATCTATCTGTTTTGTACCCACTGGAGGGGAGAGCAGAGAAAAAATGGTGGTTGACTTGGCTTAAATTACAATCTTGAAAGGTAAAACAGATTTGCTTTGAATACTGATTTCAAGTTACCCAGAAACAGGAATGATTCAAAGACTTAACTAAATCTTCTATTTTTTATTTTTCTTATTAGTTACATTTTGTTAACTCTGTACCCCAGCTGTATCCTGCTCCATCATTCCCTCCCAATCCCACCTTCCCTCCCTCATCTCCTCCCTGCCCCTTTCCAAGTCCACTGATAGGGGAGGACCTCCTCCCCTTTCGTCTGACCCTGTTTTATCAGGTATCTTCAGGACTGGCTGCAAAGTCCTCCTCTGTGGCCTAACAGGACTGCTCCTCCCTTAGGGGGTGGGGAGGTCAAAGAGCCAGTCATTGAGTTCCTGTTAGAAATAGTCATTGTTCCCCTAACTATGGAAAACCAATTGGTTACTGAGCTACCACGGGCTACATCCAAGCAGAGGTTCTAGGTTATATCCATACATGGTCCTTGGTTGGGTGTCAGTCTCATAAAAGACCCTGTGCCCAGATATATTTGGTCCTTGTGGAGCTCCTATCCTTTCCCCATCATACTAACTCCCCTTCTTTCAAATGATTCCCTGTATTCTACCGAAGGTTTGGTTATGAGTCTTAGTATCTGCTTTGAAACACTGCTAGGTGAGTCTTTCAGATGCCTTCTGTGGTAGACTTCTGTCATATGTTCAATGCACATCCCATTTGTCTTTCTAAATGAAGATTGATCATCTTACCCCATGTCCACTTTCTTGATTATCTTTTTTAGGTGTATAGATTTCATTATGTTTATCATATCTTATAGGTCTATATAAGCGAGTATATACCTTGTTTGTCTTTCTCCTTCTGGGATACTTCACTCACAATGATCTTTTCTAGATCCCACCATTTGCCTGCAAATTTCATGATTTTCTCCTATTTGATTGCTGAGTAGTATTCCATTGTGTAAAAATACCACAATTTCTGTATCCATTCCTCTGTTGATGGACATTCTGGGTTGTTTCCAGGTTCTGGCTATTACAAATAAAGCTGCTATAAACATGGTTGAGCAAATGTCCTTGTTGTGTACTTGAGCAAATTTTGGGTATATACCTAGCAGTGATCTAGCTGGATCTTGAGGAAGCACTATTCCTAATTGTCTGAGAAAGCGTCAGATTGACTTCCAAAGTGGTTGTACCAGTTTACATTCCCGCCAGCAGTGGAGGAGGGTTCTCCTTTCTCCACAACCTCTCCAGCATGTGTTGTCACTTGAGTTTTTCATCTTGGCCATTCTGATGGGTTAACTAAATCTTATTAAGAGATTTGGCAGGGATGTATTCAAGGACTCCTGATAATTATGGGATTTTTCCAATGGCCAACCAAGAAAAGAATCAGGAGTTAGAGAGCACACAAAACTCAGTGAAAAAAAATACTAACTCCACCCAGCCTGGGCTGACTTCATGTGTGTTTTCCATACAGATAAAGACCTTGTGGTTGGCATAATCTTCAGATGCATCTGTCTTGCTCAAAATAATTATAATTGTGATAATAGTTGACCCTCTCATCTTTTGTTGCTGTGAAGAGGGTCCTGAAAGTTTCAAACAATCCTACTTCTAGAGCCCAAGTAATTGATAGCGGTGGATGACCAGATATCTCTTAACAGCATGATCTAGGGGAAAGCAGAGCCATGTGAGTAGGTGGAGCAGGCAAAAGAGACAATTAGCCCCAGTGAACTGCTGCTCATTCAGGAGGTGTAACTCACCAACAGGAAACACTGCAGACAAAAGTTTGTACTGTTTGATTTTTTTTTTTTATGCTGCTGATAAATTGGATAGTTCTGTTTTTGAGGGTCCTTGTTGCAGATGATTTGGGGGAAAGGAGAAGTTGAAAAATGAGGAGTAAAAGAAAAGAAAAAGAAAACTGAAGGGTAGGTATGGTCATGTTTCATTTTCTATATGTTTAGATATTCAAGAATGAAAATAATTATTATTTAAAAATTGTTGTTATTCTCTCTTTTACAACTTCCCAGAAATAATTTGTGAATTATGCTTATCTGTCTTTGTTTTAGACTGCCAGGCTGATGAAGGTAAAGATCTGTGGGCATTCTAAAGGAGATCAGACTTAAATACAAACTCTCCTTCCTTCTCCTCCCTCTCCTCTCCTTCTCTCCCCCCCCTCCCCCAAGTTAAGGTACTAGAAGTTGAATTTGGGCTTTTTTCAGAGGTACCAAAAACCAAGCCTTTGTGAACATAGAACACACTTCCTTCTACATAGATTTTCCTAATATGTTTTAAATCCAATATTTGTTTTTTCTTGTTTTTCATATATATTGTAAGATATCTTTTCCAGAGCCTTTGACATTGCCTGTCAAGGGCAGTTGGAAACAATATTTAGGCATTGTGATAAAAAAAAAATGTGTAACAAGCAGGCTTAGCAATTTAATGATTGACTACATAGGTAATTCCAAATGGCAAAGTGACTATACACAATTTATTTTGAAAAATTGTGAATAATTCTAGCAATGTTGTTTTGAGGAGAGTCTTGGCCCTTTCCCATTATCTGTTTCTCACACACTCACTAACAATTCATCTTTCTTTTCCTTGTCATGTTCTCTTGTTCTCTCTGCCAACCAGAGACCACAGTGGATAACTCATGGGAACCATTGGCTTTCCAGCAGAAACTGGTAAAGAGCCACCTCTGCTTCCCTGTGGGGCAAGAAGCAGAAAGGGCTGTGAAAGTTCAGACTTCTGGCCAACGCTGTGAACATCACAGCCTCTAGGGGATGCTCTTGCCTCACTAGACAGGGCAGAGGTAGGCCACTAGGAACAAGCATTGTCACTGTGCAGTCTCCCCCTCTAGCCATCCCACCCAGTGAGGTGACCTGAATTGGCCTCCTGTGATAGAGCAAGGGTGGATTACCTATGTGGTCAGATTCCAGGCCTTGATAAACATAAACTTAATGAGGCTCCTTACTTCATCTAATTATTTTTTAAATCAACAAATAAATATTTCACCTATTACAGTATCTATGGGAAAAGAGACATAGGATTCATTCAGATGCGGATTCTTTTAAAGCCTATCACAGCCACCAACACAAAACAAAAGCAACATGCCCCAACCGGATCTACAACAAATCATACAATGGCTGTTTCACCTAGAAAAACACAGAGGGAGTTGCCTTATGTGGATGATCTCCGTGATCCCCCACACTTTGGGGGACCACAGAGCTCTGTGTAGCCTCCAAGGAGGTTGAAAGCAACCTTCCCAAAGCAGGTGCTTCTGAGTCATCAAAGTAACAGACAGCCCACAAACTAAAGTTGGCTAATATTATTAATCCATTTCTTGCCCTAATGTGTCTGGTAACAATGTCTTCTTTCACTTCAAGAAGATGCTCAGATCTCTGCACAAAGCTATGGGATTGTAGTTAATAAAGAATCTTAAGCCATCTCAGTATGGCCAGCTGAATTTTGATTCCCTTTCTCTCTGTGTTCATGTGCTCTTTTATGTTATTCACTCTTATCTCTAACCAGTTTGGTCTTAAACTCTGAGATTAGATGAAAATTGACCAAATACATTATATGAATCTATTGGAGAAATAATATGTTATTCAGAGTCATGAAATTCATGGAGTTAATTAGTGAGATGGAAACGTTTCATTCTATCATTTAAGACAATTTTGGAGACATTCTGGTAAACTGCAACCTTTTTCCCAATTCTAGAACCAGACCATATTGAAGATCTGTTATGTACCCAAGAACAATATATCATTTTATTCATACCTCTTTGGTATAACTTTCCTAGCAATTATTATCATATTAAAATATTCTAGATTATTCATAGCTGGATTTTAAATGCTTTCTCACTCAGGAAAGTTGATATAGCCATGTTTCTAGCTTTTAGTCACATTCCATATTAATTTTGAAGTATTCTCTTTATCAATATTTAACTCATCAGAAGACCTGATTGATTACATTTTAATAATGGCAGCTTATAGAAATAACACTCACCTTTTCTCACGCACGCTTATGTAACCCATATTGCCCATATTACCTGTCTTTACATATGTGTTCTGTTACATTTTCCTAGGGAAAAATGAATATCTAGATGTCTACTCACTCCAAACTGGAGAACCAAGTGCAAAATAAAACATGATTCTATTGCAGTCTAGCTTGGTGAGCCAGCAAGTTTAGTTTGATCACAGGATCATGGAAAACTAACAGCTACATTGACAAAGAAGGGTCTCTTCCATCCCAAGCAATTGTTTTTGTTTTTACAGCCTCAGGTAGGGGTAGGGACTCCTTCACCTCTTTAGAAGAGCCTAGGAGCCTCTTGTGGGGTGCCTCATAATAACACAAGAATCCTCTCTGACCTGCTTGAGAGAATATTAGTGGGTTGAACTTTTTGAAGTCCCCATGTGAATAAAGACAACCATCCTCATTTTCAACACAGCAATGGTCCCATCAATCCTGGAGGACAGTACTTCACAACTACATGAAATATTATGTGTAATATTTATGTTTTTCTAGGTCAGTTCTAATTTATCGGACTTGATTCTATACTGATCAATCACATGTCAGATCTTGGGTCCCATAAATTAGTACAGAAAATATGTTCACTGTCAAACCTCATCGGGAGCTTGACCTTTAGTGAGCGAAAGAAACAGTGCTCCTTTATGTCCAGCTTTTCTAGTGGGTTTGGTGCGTAGTTTCTAGTAGTAACTTAAATTTAGGACTTCACATTTCATACGTGCAAGCTAGAATGTTTATGCTCATTGTTATTAAAAAAAAGGAATTAGTTTCTGTGAAAGCATTCTGCAATCTAAAATACTCCATAGTCGTATGTGTGTCTGTTCTCAGCAGTATCTACCATTGTGAGAAGAAAAAAAAAAAGCTTTCCAAAATTTAAAAATATATTGTTCAATGAAATACTCATCTCTGATAATACTGGTGTGAACACAAAGCCTAAAAAAAGAAAAAAAAAAAAAGCATTCAAATAGAAGGAACAGACCTGTTAGAAAATAGTCTATATTGATACTCTGTAGAAACTCAACAGACATTTAAAAAAAAAAAAACACCTTATAATAGCAAATCCAAAAATGATGAAAACTTCTTTAAGTCTATTTTACCATAATGAATCAAACACAAAGGGGAATATGGTCCACTAATTTTAAAAGATTCTTCAGTGGATTCTACTCACAACACAAGGGTTTCCATCATCTCCAAAAACTTTTTATGCATGTCACACAGAACATTTTCAAAAATTTATTAGTCTCACACATCAAATTTTATGTACATTATGATTTTGTTTCTCTGTTATTAATGTTCCTTCGTGATGTTATAACTCTACTTCTTGCTAAAATTATTTTCATCATATTTATTGATTTGAAACATAAAATATAATGAGTGATAGTACAACGAGTGACACACACACACACACACACACACACACACACACACACACATATATATATATATATATATATATATATATATATATATATATATATGTATACTATACATTTTAAGACCTTGAAAAACAAACCTATTAAAAGCTCTCAATGGTCTCTTACCCTTTGCACAATTTTTCCAGCCTATTAGGCAAACAAATCATAAATTCAGGCTAATCCAGAGATGACATAGCTTGACTTAAACTTTGGAAGTGTCAGAAAAGAAAATCTATAATCACCATTCTTTTAGATATATGGATTATATAGAGTAAGTCATTAAAAAAATACTTACGATGAGTAATAAGTGAAAATAAACCAACAGCAATAGCATAAAATCTAGAAGGTTTGTCCTTTCCTCCATTCTGAATCTTTGGGATGTGCAAGAACATGTATTTTAGCAAATATAGATGTGTGTGTGTATGTGTGTGTTAGCATGATAAAAGATGGAGGGGCTTAAAGTCACAGTATTACAAAGGGATACTATTTGGAAAACTTGTTATGGAAGGCATTTCGGATTAACTGATATTATTTCAGACCCCATAACCAGAAACCTTAAGCCTACTGACTGTGGAACATGCTTGAATATTGGAAGACCATAGAAGTGCCAATGTCTCTGAATGTGGAAGGCCATGTGCAAAAGAAAATCTAGAAAGCATCAGAGAGAGCATAAGGCATGGTAAAGACATGACCACGATCTAAATTAAAACAATAGATAAAAACAAAAAAGTCTTGAAAAGATGAATGTCTTGATCTAACACCTGCTTTTAAGACCTCACTGTAGATTGATTGCCTGAGCTGGCTTTGGATAGCTGGGAAGGACCTATTAAGAGACCATTCCAATGTTATAAGTGAGAGATGGGGATGGTTGGCATCAGATTAGGATAGTGGCTGTGATTAATAGAATCAAAGGTATGTGACTAGAACCTTAAGTACTTGTTAGCTGATAAAGTATAGAATGTAATAGAAATGGAGGGGCCAAGAATGACTAGTTAGGAAACATCATTGGAATTAGCTGAAAGGTATAAGACAGTGGGAAAAGTGAATTTTAAAGGGAAGATGAAGAATCTGTTCTTTCATGACTTGTCTGCTAGGTTCCATGAAAAAAATATTGTAGAGAAATGAAGGTGTGATTTGAGAATTTAAAGATAAAACTAAGCATTGCAGAGGAATCCATGGTGGGAAGCACTGATTTACACCAGGCAGAACACAATGCATTAGAGTTCTCCAGAGCAGGCACATACACATTTATTGTTATTTAATAGGCTGATTTATGTGGCCAGAGTCTGGACAGTTCTTTAGTATCAGTCTTCATGCTGGAGTGCCACAGGATTGTTCCAAGGATTGTAGCTGATGGTTCCAAGAAACTGGAGACCTCATGGCAAGATGGACCAATAATTAAGTCAATCCCATGGCTCCCTGGGAAGTTGATGCTTTGAGTCCCTGTTGAAAGAGTAAAGAAATTGGAATCTGGTTCATGGGATTATATAAAAAGATGAATGTAAATGTTATCAATCCCCAGAGAAGGCAAGCCTAAGGGACTGGGCTCTAATCTCAAAACAGGCCATCTGAAACAGGAACACAAGGAAGTCCAAACAAGAAATAATGAAATCAGCTGTTAAAATAGTAATGCTTAAAGGAGGCAACACTGTGGTATAAACACACAGACATGAATGCAGAGAAGAAATGCAGAGAAAAAAGAAGCCATGGCAAATTAGCCACCACAGAAGGTATAATGATTTTAAAACATCAGAGAAGTAGCAGGACAGCTTCTAAGGGAAGACTTAGGCAGCATTATATTCCATTATTCCAGATGTTTTCTGGCAAAATATTCATAAATGGATGGGAAATTTGAAAAGCAAGTATGGTGGTTTGGGTGAGAAATGTCCTCTAGAGCTCAGGCAGTGTGGTTGGTACTGTCTGGGGGCAGTTTAGGCAGTATGGCCTTTACAGGAGAAGTATGCCACTGGGAGTGGGTTTTAAGAGATAAAGGCCTTGCTTACTTTTAGCTTGCTGTCTCTGCTTTGTTCTCAGAATTCGAGACGGGATCTCTCAGCATCCATTTCTGCTGACATCTTTGCTAGTAGCTGTCAGGCTTCTCTTCCATGATGGACTCATCTGTATGAGTCTATAGCCCAAATAAACTATGTTTTTTCATAAGTTGTCTTGGTCATGATATCACAGCAACAGAAAAGTAGCTAATGTAACAAGCTCCAGCAAATCTATCTATCACCCATCATGTATGTATGTATGTATGTATGTATGTATGTATGTATGTATGTATGAATGTATGTATGTATTTATGTATGTACGTATGTATCTACCTACCTACCTATCTACCTACCTATCATCTATCTGTCTGTCTCTCTGTCTAAGTCATTGTTCTTTTACCATAAAGAGACACCATGACCAAGCAACTCTTTAAAAGAGAAAACACTCAGTTGGAATGGGCTTACAGTCTCAGAGGTTCAGTCCATTGCTCTCACGGTGGGAAGCATGGCAACAAGCACGGCAGGCATGGTGCTGGAGAAGTAGTTTAGAGATATGCTCCGATCCTCAGTCAGAGGGGGGACCTTGGACTTGGCATGGGCTTTTGAAATCTCAAAGTTCACCCCCAGTGACATTCTACCATCAAAAAGTCACACCTCTTAACCCTTTCAAATTGTGCCTCTCCATAATGATTAAGCATTCAACTATATGGGTTTATGAAGAAAATTCTTCTTCAAACCATCATTCTATATATCTAAGCTGCCTATCTTTGCATGTGCTTGTCTATTATCTATCTTCATTTATCATTACTATATCTACAGTTATACCTGACAATTGAGTAATATGTAAGTTTTAAATAATATGTAAGTTTTAATTTAATCTAATGCCAAAAAGGAGACTTGAAGTGAAAGTGAAAATTTTGGTGTTTCCTTGATTTTATTGAAAATATTGCTGTGGCTTTGACTGGGATTTCTTCTACGATTCATACATTTGGTATCTCTATCATGTCCCAAGCACTGAAGCACATGTTTGTAGCATTGAGTGGACTCTGGGTTTGGAAGAGATGTGAAGTTGGGAGGCAGCACTGGTATGGGGACTTCCAAAAGAAGTTAGAGGAAAGTGGGGTGGATTCATCAAAACACAGTATATGAATGCATGAAGGCCTCTAACAGTTCATTTTTTAAATTTAGTATTTGCTGTTGAATTAGATACTATTAATAAAGCATTATAATTTGTCTATATGAGTAAAAATCTAAATAACTTCTCTTTGTATCAAAGACAGAATTATAAAAAAAAAAAGATAAGTAGATGATTCTCTAGATGAAGGCTCACAGAACACTATTCACAGGATCTGTAGTGAACCAGATAGAAAACAGTAAACTAATTAGATAGGGTATGGGTGGCCTTAAATACTCAGGAAATGGAGGGACCAGAGTTTCTCAGAAGATATGTGGTTATTTGCCTTTGAGGATGAACAATTGTCTATTAATCTGGAGTGTTCCAGGCACTACAGGATCAATAACAACCCAGCCTTCTAGTGTCAAGAGCAAGGGTCACTGTGAACAGAACATGCCTCCTGCAGGGAGGCACTGAAAGGGCCATTGAGTAAGCTGACAAAGCGCAGGAGGAGGAGAAACTCCAAGGAGAAACCCCAGAGGCAGCAGAAAACCTCACAACTGTAAATATTAATGCACAAAATGGTCAAGTACAGACATTTTAAGAGTTTTTTTTTTAATTACTACTAATAAAGCTAGCGTGGGAAGTTTGATTGAGAAAATTAAAGAGCTATAAGAGTCTTATGTGGTGGCCCACAACTTTAATCTCAGTGCTCAGTAAGCAGAGGTAGGGGAATCTCTGATTTGGGGAACAGTCTGGTCTACAAAGTTAGTTGCAAGCCAGTCAGGGACACATAATGAGATCATAATGAAGGAAGGAAGAAGGAAAAGAAAATAAAAACAGAGGAGAACCTAAACATAGGCTCAGTGGAAAGTGAAATCATGATTATATTGGGAATGACTATGTCAACACATACAGGAAATAAATAAATAAATAAATGTGTGTGAGTTTACATACAAATGAACATACATATGACCATGACATATGATACATGACATATATGAATATATCACACATAGACACACACATATACACATAATTGTGTAAGTGTACACACACACACACACATATATATATCTACACACACACACAGACACACACACACACACACACACACACACACACACACACACACCCATAATAGTGTATCTGTATCTTAAAACTAATGCCGGAAGACACACGAGATCTGCTTCCAAGCTCAACTGAAATATTTGTGTTTTTAAGTTTCTTACAAATCAAAACACCTAGCTGAGACTATTTTTTACAAACACGTATTTGGGGAAAAGCAGTTACCCTGTCACAAATTCTCTACAAGGACTGGATAATAACCCAGTAATGCCAGGCTGCTTTGCCACCACACACGCTGGCCAAGTGCTTTGTCATTAAACCATGTCTCCTGACATGTAGAGCCTTTTAAGGAGCGTTGAAAAGATGCTATAAATATGGATCATAAAATTTTAGAGGAATCTCCTTTAACTTTGGGCCAAACAAGGAAAGGCATATTACCCTTACCTTTTGAACATTGTAATGAAAGACTTAGTCAGCGAATGCATATGTGGACATGGATTTAAGACCCAGGAGGGACTGGAGAGGGAAGCACATGGCTGAATTTTTCATGACTTTTGATACAAAATGCAAAAATGAAAGCGAGAATTTAGCAAACTTACTAGGACTGAGATCAGCACGACATCAGAGCTGTGAAATGTGGGTGGCGAAGACAGCGGTGTAAAAGCAACTGTGCTCCTCACTTCTGGGTCTGTAAATCTGCCTACATCACTGGATGTCTGACTCAGATCTATGACGATTTGCTTTAATTTTTATTTGCTTCTTTTCCAGAATTGAGAATCTATAGTTTGCATATATTCAATATTTGTCACTTTCTTTTGTGAACTGAAGCTTACAGGCAACACATCTGTGTTAGATTCTACAAGGCTGATTGAACTTTGGGATTATGGAGAGTGGGGATATTACAGGTCCAGGGCTTAATTAGTAATCATCTTTGACTCTGTTATGCTTTTAATATTTTATTTTTACTTTTGTTTTTAATTATGTGGATTAGTGTGTTTGTATGTGCATATATGAGTATACACATGAGTGTATATACCCATGGAAGCCCACGGGACAGGGGTCACATACCCTGTATGTCACCTGTTGTGAGCATCCTGATCTATGTGCTGGGAAGCAAGTTTAGGTGTTTTGCAAGAGTAGTGCCTGCTCTTAACTGATGAGTCATCTCTCTATTACCTGTCTTGATCTTCTTAAAAGCTATTCATTACCCTCCTCTGTGTATGATTTAGTATCTTGTCACTATCAGGTGAAATACTACTGAAATATCATAGTGTGCCGTCAAGTCTACTTGCCCAAAGGCCAAGGATACTGTCGATAGCATCTGAGGCTTACAGCAGTGATGTTCCAGCTTGGCTGTAACCCACCTCTGCTCTGACATTTCCGCCCAATTGAAATTATTTCATTATTTTTGTTTGTTTGTTTACTTTTGTTCTCTTCTTTTCTTCACCACCCCTCTTCCTGTGCTCCTGTAAAAAAATTTAAGAAAGTCCATACAATGGTTCACCAGTTGGATAACCTGAATCTTTGTTCTCAGCCAATGGTCACTCGTATTTAGCCTCAGAAAAGACTTTGGTGATGGGGACCTTGGTTTTGTGCTGACATTTTCAACCATTTTAAATAAAATTCTCTTTATTTCTTATGCTTAGATTTTGCTCTTTTCCCTTCTCTGTCACCAGACTTCATGTTCTCATGTTTCTTCAAATTCTGTACACCATTCCTAATAGTATCTTCCTTTGACTTCTAGTGTTTCCCTCAGTTCCTTCATCTAATCAGAAGCTCTGTGTATGGGGTTGCTTCCTCTTTGTCCTCCTATCATTTTCCTAGACTCAGAGCTTATTTTGAATGAGGAGGTAAGTAGATTTGGTTAATTCTGATAGTTTCACATATTCTTTTATTATGTCTGAGACTCTTCCTTGGTTTCTTTATGTCCCCTTTGCTCTCAAAATATCCCTGCAGGCAAATTGGCTTTGAGAGGCGTTAGTTGCTCATGGTTTTTGTTTGTTTGTTTGTTTTACTTGAGAGTTTCTGAATTTTTTAAGGTAAATTTTCAGTTCTGGGAAATCAAGCAGGACGTCAACCACTGGGTGGCAACCCCAGCCAAATCTCAGGACCTCGAAATGAAGACAGGTTTGAGATGACTTTTAACCTCATGCTCAAAAGTGCTCAGCTTGTTTTCTTTAGGGTCCAGGACTCACTGAAGGAAAGAGCCAGACTCAAGTAGTATGTAAAAGCAAAGAGAGTGTATCCTGCAGAGAATTCCAGCATGCTGTGGTCAGCACCTTCAAAATGACGGTGACCCTGAGGGAAGCTTGAAAGCCCCCTTTAAGGCCAGAAAGGGGAATTCCTAGTGTGACTACATGACCTCAATTGGGACTGGCCAGGGCCTGTCTAGACTATGTGACTCTGGTCAGGACTTAGGTGTTTTTCAAACTGGTAGTTAAGCAACCTTATCTTCCCCAGACCAGATGTCTTGGCTGTTTCTGATTGGTTGCCCTTTTTCTGTGTTTCTTCCTGTAACTCTTAGGCCTGTTCTGTCTAGTAAGAAAATGAAGCCTGTCATAGAACTGGTTAGGCTTATGTAGCCAGGCCTCTTTCTTTCTGTGTCTGTGTGTGATGTGTCTGAGTGTGTGTATGCGTGAGTGTGTGTGTACGTGAGAGTGTATGCATTTGTGTGCGAGTGTGAGAGAGTATGAGTGTATGTGAGTGTGTGCAAGTGTGTGGTGTGTGTGTAACAGTATCTGTGTATATGAGTGTGTACGTGAGAGTGTGTATGCCTGTGTGTGCTCCTGTGACTGTGTGTGTGTGAGAATGTTGGTGCCCCCACCAGGTTTATCTGAATTTGCTGATTCCTTTCCCCTGATCACTGTGCTGCTAGGTTTGTTTACAGCTGGATCTGCAGCAAGGCCCCTGCCCAGGGTAGGGTTGGGGCCACCCAACAGCCCTAAGTCAGGTGTCTGTAGTCTTCTGTCTTTTCCTGCTTGGCCTTACCCTCGGGACTGATACATGTGATCAAGCTTCTCCTGGTTTCACCTTCCGTTCCCAAGGGCTTCTCAGTTTTCTTACAGGTACCCAGTGGCTATTTTCAAGTGTGTCTCTTCTCAGGTGAGGTAGACGGTTTTGTTTTCTTATTTCTTCTTCCTACGCAAATGCAGAGACCATGATGTCTTGTTCTGTTACAGGACTGTTTGCACTCACTGTGTCGGGCATTATGTGGGTATTTTCACCGGTGGGTGGTACATGGGAGTTCTGAGATTTACTCTGTTCACTCTATCCAACCTTAGGGATTTCCGGAGACCCAAAAGTAGACCTGAGTCAATGGCGCTGCCATATGCTCAGAATCCCAGGGCTTTAATTTTTCCCGGAGGAAAAATTTAACCTATGAATGGAGTTTTTCCCATTAATATCAAAATGGAAATTGGTTTAATTCCATGATGTGAGCATTTTAATATTGTTTGATTTCTATTAGTTAGACTTTTGGGTCTGTTCTTGATAAAGAAGAATCAACAGAAGGCTTAGACAAGTGACGATAATAAAATAAGGGTCCCAACACATTGGAGGGATTGGTTTCAAAATGTGTTTCAAAAGCTTCTAGAAACAACAGCTTGTTTACAGTGTGTGATGTCTTCTCGGTCTACTAGGATGACAGAAAGAGCAACTGTGAACTCATGCTGCTTTGGAAACCGGCAGTGACCCTTGTTGACTAAGGAACGGCTCATCCTAATGAATTCAGCTCCTCACCTCTTCGTTACATTTCCTGTCCCACAGAGCAGAGCAAGCTGAACTTCTGTGTGTATACGTTCTATATAATCCAAGAAACATTCTCAGCAATACACAGGGCAATCATTATACACCTTCTGTACTTTGAAGTTTATCTTTTAGTGAGTTGCACTAAGTTCAGGCCAAACCCTTCAAAATCCCACTTAAAAACTGTTTTATTTAGACTCTTCCATTCTTAAAGCCCTAGACTGGTGAGCCACAGTACAGACCTTTCTGATATCATTTTCCAGATGAAGCAAGACTAATTGGTTCTGAAGAAGGCAATTGTGGGTTCTCTCTCTGTTAATAGATGGAAGATTAAAAACACCAGTATGTTATGAATTTGGAGGCTAGCAAATCCTATCCGCTGTATGGGCACCAGGCTGATGACTCTTGAGTGTTCACGGTACAGCTGAAGCCTGAAAGTTAACAGCCTAGAGAGCCAGGGAAGGAAGAGCCAAGAGCAAGTCTGGGGGTGCTCTGCTGGAGTGTCTCGCTGTTGCTGGGGGACCCCTCATTCTGTTCTCCATTGGCTGTCAAGCGCTTCTACTGGAAGACAGGCTTCTTCAAAATTCAGATTTTACTAGCTGAAACTTTAATCATGTGAAAAACCTCATTTCAAGTTGATGTGTAAGGACTAAAATAATAAAGTTTTTGTCGAGCATTTTCTCTGGTATTTAACTAGATTTTGTAAAACCCAGCACAACAGAAACTCCATGAATGTAAGGGGAGAATCATCTACAATTCAACCACCCCTGTGACAGAAAAAGAGAATGGTTCTCAACCTACTATTTTCTCATAATAGTTTTTATTTTATCAAAGGCTAAAACACAGTTTGTGATATAACGTTTTGAGGCTGCAAATTCAGCTGATGGGAATTAGAGATCATTCATTGCTTCTCTGAGAGTGAGTAAAAATTAATACGAAGTAGTATTATCATACTCCAGAGCTCCCAGTCATTGTTTTGTAAAAGTGATAAATACTTGTACTTCTTTCCTAATTTTTGTAATTTCTTCAATATGTGCATTGATTTTGTCAGTCTTTTTTATTTTTTAATTTTATTTTTTTATATTAACGAAAGTTTATTCACTTTGTATCCCAGCTGTAGCCCTCTCCCTCATTCCCTCCTAATCTCGCCCTCCTTGCCTCTTCTTCTCCCATGCCCCTCTCCAAGTACACTGAGAGGGGAGGCCTTCCTCCCCTTCCATGTGACCCTAGCTTATAAGTTCTCATCAGGACTAGCTGCATTGTCTTCCTCTGTGGCCTGGTAAGGATGTTCACCCCTCAGGGGGAGGTGACCAAAGAGCCAGCCACTGAGTTCATGTCAGAGACAGTACCTGTTCCCCTTACCAGGGAACCCATTTGTATACTGAGCTGCTAATACTTTTCTTAATTCTTATACTTTTATACTTCTTATAATTACACTTCTTAACTCTTATACTTCTTATGACTCTTATGTTATTTCTCTGTAATGAAAGCAGCACTGTGACTCCAAGACAGAAAGGCGGACTCAGGAATAATAAGCTTCGGTATATAACTTGAATACATATCATTTCTAAATAACTTGGACTTGATAGCTTTCATAAGCCTGTTGTATATGGGGGTGCTGATTTGGTAAGTGAACACAGGGAAGACTCATGGAGCAGCTAAAGGTTTTGAAGTCTTTCTAAAGCAAGTGCTACCTGTTTGCTAAACACCACTCCAAGGGCTGCAAAGATGGTCTAGTTAAGAGTATCTGCTAGTTCTGCAGAGGATCCTTTATTTTCCAGCACCCAGCTCACAGCTGCCTAAAATGTCAGTCCCTGGGGATCCAGGGTCCTCCTTTGTACTCTGAAAGCACTGTACGCGTGTAGGGCACATACAGAAGCGTGCGCACACACATGCGTCACCAGCTAATTAAAAAACCACAACAACACAATTTTCTTCACTTGTGTGACGGCCTCTGGCTGCTCAGTACTAGCAAAGAGAGGTCTGAGGACTTACCACACCATTGGTGGGTCTTTCTAGGATGGTCCGTATGTTGGCTCTGTGAAGAGAATCTTCTGAATTCTGAACGAAGAAACTATTCATTGGCGCTAACACTGGCTTCCATTACCAAGTAGTGTGGCTGGTCAGTCACAGACTTGATCACTGTGTGTGTGTATGTGTGTGTTTGCGTGAGCGCCCGCGTGCATGCCTGTGCAAGATTCGGTTTTGGAAATGAAGTATTTGAGATCCAATAAAAGGATAAAATCAGATGAAACAATCAAAAATTACAAAAACAGTTTATATACATCTAGGAGAGAAAAAAACATATCCTGTAAGAACAAAAAATAGCTTATATTTGAAGCCATCCTAATTTAAGATTTCTGTTCCATTAATTTTGAATGGGCTTTATAATGAACTACCCTGTGTGTTTCTCATTGTTTGCCTAATCATCTCATATATCCATGGGAGGAAAATATGTATGTTTAATATGCTGGGTTAAAACAAGCACTGAAATTAATGAAGCTAAGTATAATGAAGCCCCATGAGGTAGTTCAATTATAAGAAAATCACATTTGAGTGAATTCAGGAAGTTTACTATTAATTTTCCTTAGTTTAATGTCTAGTATTTCTTGCAAACATTGTTTGATTCTGTGTGAACTAACAGCTTTTTTCCAGGTTTCAAAAATATAAAGCAAATGTGTTTTCCATGAAAAAAATGGACATTGCTTTTCTCATTTTGATTTGTAAAAGCAGCATTTATCAAGCTATTTGGAAGTTCTATAGTATGCTTGATTTCATGAGTGCTCTCTTTTGATAGTTATTGGCCACTTTAATTTCAAAGTAATTTAAAGTAGTTTATTGCTATGATAAAGCCCAGTGACTTTATTACATATGGAAACTTCCTTAATGAGTTCGTTTGTAAAAAGCTTATGGATTCAGAGACATAAGAGTCCACCATTATGGGAGGCATGACAGCCATTGGCAGCCATGACATAGGAGCAGGAAGCTAAAAGATTATGTTTTTAACCACAAATAGAAAAGAGAACAAACTGATGTCCTGCAAGGCTAAAACCTCAAAGCCCCAGCTAGTGATGTACTTTCTCTAGCAAGGATGCCCCACCCTAACTCGAGACAAGTGATTAAATATCTGAGCCTATGGGAGACATTTTCATTCAAACTACCACACATGATGACTCTATAAGGACCCAAAATTCCATCTTGAAAGTTATATTAGAATCACAGAATGGTCAACAATTGATGCATAGTTTTCCTGATGAGGGAATCATATTTTATGTTTCTTTTAATCCTATAATGACTCTATAAAGAAGAACCAAATGTAAGGTTCAAATATTAACATCTATTTAAGTCATCCAAGAAAAACTGTCTGGCCTTGAGGGATAACTGTCTTTATGTGCAGGTTTCAGTGTCAAAGTAGAAGATAATTCAAAGTTAAGTACGCTTAGGATGCAGGACGGCTCAATGGATAGCAGAGCAAAGCTTCTTAGGCAAGCATGAAGACTGGAGTTCAGATCCCTAAAAACTATGTAAAAAAAAAAAAATAAGATGTGCCTCATACACCTGTAACACTTTATGGTTAGGAAGGAAGATCTGATAGGACTCACTGGATACAAATCAAGCCAGAAAATGGTGAAGCTCAGGGTCACTAAAAGACCCTGTCTTGAGGAAATAAGGTGAAAAGTGATAAAGCAGGATACTTGAAGTCCTTCTCTGGCCTTAATGTGTATACCTGCACACATACATGCACACATACACACATGTACACAAAAAACTAAAAGAAAATAGTGTCCATGTCTGTATCCGGGCTAAAGTGAACTGACACCTGATGTGCCTCACTGTGGATCATGTTTTAATGATATTGACAGAACTCATTGGCTCTGTCTACCTTATTCATTTAATATAATGATGTCAAATTTTGCCAAACCAAGAACTCTTCAAACATTTTTCTTGCCAATTGAATTTTAATTTCTGTTCTGAAGATGTTGAGTTATTCTAAATTAATTCATAAGTTTTTTGTGTTAGATATTGTAAAGAAAAATAGCTATCAGACTTAGTATCCTATATCATCCCTGATGATTTCTACAAGCTTCCTGGATGCATTGATCTTGACAGTGCTTTGCTGCCCAACATGATACTCATTACCTCTAAGCAACAAAGAAACTCAGAACTGACTCTGTCTGTGGGAGTTCATGGGAACCCAATCATGCACAGCTCTTCAGAGAGCTGGCTGTTGGCTAAACCAGGATGAGACTGGGTGTTTCCTGTAGTATCTTTCCTCAATAGGCAATGTATGTTTAGGACTCTTCCAGACACTTCTAGACTTAGTGATACCAAGATGAGTCATAGAACCTAGCACATAGGTGTAACCATTGCGTAGTTTATTGCAGGAAAAGGAAACCAAGCAAAAAGCCCATGGAGAAAAGCCCTGAGGAAACCAGACTAAGTTCTCTGGAATTCTCTTTCTACGGAATTACATAGGATGTACTCAATCCCTCCTCCAGCAATGCATTGTGAAGTGTCTGCAGTCTTATCTACCACGGAAGTTCATTAGAGCCTCATTTAGTATTCACAAAGGGCAGGTGACAAACACTGTCTGCAGGGCTTCTTCCAAATATGGAGATCTTAGAGGAAAGCAGGTTTTGAGGATAAAATAAACTGTAAAGTTCCAGTATGCAAAGATACTACCCCAAACCCATTGTGTAATCAAGTTTTACGAAGATAGCTTTGTCAGGCCTGATGCTGCTCATTCTTCTATCAGTATTATTCCAGGCTTATTCTCTAGCAAGGACAGACTTCTAATAAGGAAAGTGGAAACTTTAAAGTCTTCTTGCAGCCCAGTTTAAGAATTGACATATATTGTTACTCACATAGCTCAATGAACAAAGAGAGCCATAGATTCGAGCCTAGATTCACTCTTTCCATCCGTCTGTTTCTCCTTTCCTCCTCTATTCCTTCCTTCTTTCCTCTACTCCTCTCTTTATCCTTCTTTTTTTCTTTCCAGGATCTCATGTAATACAGACTGACATCAAACTCTCTCTGTAGAGAAAAATGACCTTGAACTTCTATTCCTCCTGCTCTTCCTTCTGAGTGCTTAGATTACCAGATTATTTAATAATATGTAGTTCATTGTGGTAGAAGATGTTTTACCCAGGGTTACATATATACCTAGGCAAGTACTATAGCAACAGAACTACATCCTTCGTCTTCCCTGTGACCTTTGCCATGTGATAGTTGATATCTCTTGCTCACCTCTTTGTTTACAGTTATTGCAAGATACTATGTAAAATGTCACAGTAAGCAGTTGGTACCTAGGATGCAGGTAATCTACTGCACTTCTGGAACTTCTATCCTTCATCTTCGAAATTTAGGAGAGGCTTATGCCTTGTTTGGCCCCTATTTCAAAATGAGAATTAATCACAGTTGCATTTTAACCACCTCTGAATAACGTCTAGTGTTCAAGCTAAATGGATTGAGATGATAGTTTTTGTTTTGTCTTTCTGTGGTACCATGATCTCTGTATTCATTCACAAGGTGTGAATTGGCAATAAGAAGGCCTCCATCTCTCACGGGCTTTTGGAAACTGCTCCTTAGAAAATCAAGAGTGAATATCCATCAACTCCAGCACCAGAGACTAACAGTGTCTACATCCTATTGATGAACTGTACTCACTGCTACACACAAAAAGATCTAACTGGACTTAGTTCTCTACCAAGCATCCAAATATAGAACCAACAGTACAGTCTGGAGTCCAAGTCCATAACTTTCCAAGAGCTCATCCAGACCTTCTCAGGCAGTGATGGAGAAGACTTGAGGGAAAATTCCAGGACAGTCAAATATAGATGCTAAATTCTGAATTCAGAGAGGCTAATTATATGGAAATTAGAAATAATTGATGTCTAACACTCATTCTTCTTGACATTTTCAGGTTAAGAGTGATGGAACCAAACCATGCTACTGCTGGGAAAACGTGGCTTTTACTGGTCACAAAGGACAGTCATAACAGTTGCATTTCAGTGCTATTAAGTAGAGCTCCAGCACCCCTAATAGCAGATATTAGCCTGGACTTTAAAGGAGCGTTCCTCCTAGGTGTCTGTCCTAGACAACGTAATTCTTCCCTGTAACATTCCTTGGCAGGGTAAGCTGACCAACTCTGCAGAAGCTGAAATGTGACCACACTAATTGCCACTTTTCCTGGGCTAATGAGCTGTTCTCTGCTTATATTCTCACACTCATTCGCTCTGACTTCTAAAGCCAACTGAATAACCCCGTCCCTGTTATAATAATGTATGAATATTTTTAATGAAGTAGCATTTACCATACCATATTCTCAAAGGTTGAAATTTTGGAGTCAATTTTTGGTAGAAACACACATATGCTTTCTGAATAGTCTCATTAAATGATGAATTTAATATCCAAAACAAAGACATACAGCAGAAAAAGATGTTTATGTTCAATAAAAATGCTTAAGTATCGGTTAGAATTTCAATGAGTTCAAAAAATTGAGTGAGGAATTTGGAAGAAAAAAGACTTTTCATGTAATACTCTTCAATAATTGCTCAAATGACAGTATTTTTTCTGATTATTATTTGAGTAATAATCAAATAATAAATAGTGCTTACCTGTTTCTCTGTATTTTTACAGTGCTAGAAGTCAAACGCAGAGCCTTGTGACTGGTAGGCAAGCATGCTATGGTTGAGATATATCATTAGCTTCTGAGTAAATTATTTTAAAGTAAATAAATATCAGCCTTACATTTGATAATGTATCTTGGGAAAAGCAATACATAGAGAAGTTTATATATTTTATCCTATACATTAGTCCTAGAGCAAACATGCTAATTCAGGGATGTAATCTCATATAGGAGCAATTAAGGCTCACAGAAGTTATTAGCTGAGTTAAGAACACAGCAGAATTGGTTATCTTGAAAATGACATAACTGTTCTTCTCTGTAGCTGAAAAGTCCATTGTGCATATATATTGTGCATATTCTTCTGTTGCTGAAACTGATTTAGTAGTGTGTGCTAGAATTCATTCCCGTCTGGCTGAAGAGACAAAAAGTGACTGAAAATAGTCAGTATTCTTAGATACATTGCAAATACTAGCTCATGTATGAATAAACGTGTCTGGATGCATAAATGTGCATACCTGAACACACTATACACACATACATTAGGATTAAATTGTATTTGAACACATGAAAAGGTTATCCTTAAAGTGATTGTCAAAATGTTATTTGAGAAATCTGTAAAACAACCTCTTTAATTTTCTTTATAACGTGCCTAAAGTGTCGTCTGGGTGCTGTTCCTGCTAGGCTCTGGTAGTGTGACTGACCCTGAAAGATGCTAGTGGGGAAACTGACAAAAACACGAAATGTCTGGCCACAGTTTAATTGTCTACTCTATATCAAAAGAGATTTTGGATACATGCTTCTGTAATATTTCTCTTGAAAAATAGGCTGAGTTCATCATTTTATGTCACATACACAGAGGAAAAATTAATAACTGGCCATTACTCCCAATAACGTCGGAGTCATCTCTTCCCCAAGCAAGCCATGACCATTCTGTTCTAAAGAGCCATGTTCCTAAGACAGAGTTGGGTTGGCTGGGGGAAGGCTTCTGGGTCAGAGTGGCAAGAACATCTCTGTTTGATCACTTGAAATAGCTCCTGGAAAGAAAACTTTCCCATCCCAAGGTTGGAAAATGAGTATCAGCAACAATTGTTTGTTGCTTTGTATTTGGGATGGGGAAAAAAGTTTTAGAGGACGTTGCTAAAAAATACTTCTGTAAAACAACACAACCAACATTATTTAGTACTTTAATCATGTACAACACATAGGCAGATACCCTTAAATATGTTACACTAACTATATTGTGGAATGTTCCCTCAAATTATAAGACTTAGACGATTGTTGCTAAGATATTGCTTTTTTCCAAAATGATAATTCTTGGCAGGCAGAGTGTGATTTTATTCATAGGAACATTGTCTTAGGAAATTTTCTTGGTAGGAAAATGTTGAGGAGAATTTATAGAAAACACTTCTCAGAAAACTTCCTTTTCTAGGCAGTCTGTGAGAAAGCTGGCCCTGTCAAGAAAAGAAATGCCTAAGAAAATATTCCAAAGTGAATCATGGAGAGTTTCTTTATAAACAGTTCTCATAAATATTAAGAGCATACAATCTCAGATGAGAATGCCTCAAAATGTATTCGGTGGAATTGTGTCTAACACGTCATGGAGATAACCTATTGTAATTCCTTTACTTTTTTGTTTTTATTTACTTAGCTATTTCTGTCATGTCTTATCCTGGGAGCTGGGTAGTGGAAACTCTGAGTAAGAGGGAGACACATTTTTATTCAGCTGGAATTGCTGTGAGTGGATTGGCCAGAGTTTGACCCTCCACTGAACAAGAACCAGTTTTACAAAGACACTTTGAAAGTTAAAATGTCCCTCTGGAGAACAGAGCAAGGCATGTGGCACTTGTGTTTTATTGGTTTATTAATTGGCAAGTCTTTCTTTGTAGTGCAGATTCCTGAAAGACTTAGAAGCATGAAGCCCAAGAAGGCAATTTTCCTTTATGGTGTATCAGTTTCCCACTATGCAAAGCGTCTAAGAGCCAGGGAAGTACTAAGGAGAGATCTTCCACAGTACGGAGCACAGAATGAGACAGCTCCAGGATTCAGGACACTGGGAGTGTACAACAGTGTGGAGGGGGCAGAATCCTTCATTTCACCTTAACCTAATAAAAATAGTAATTAGAGCTTATGTGAAACACATTTGAACCCAAGCATACCTTGATCATATTGCATATATTAACTTAATGTATCCTACGTGTACTTTGTTTCTCTCTTTTTTTTTTATAGAACAGGAACCTGCAGTAATCGGTGGGAAATGTTTTGTCTTGTTTAACATATCAATTTTACACTGACATTATTTCTCACATCTGTTTCTCCCATCCAGTATTGTGCCTCTCAAATAAAACCAGACCTTTGGAACTCCTTCTTAGTGATGGAGGCACCATATAACCACATATGCTCTTGATTCTAGACACATCATTCAGATAAGAAGGCTAGGTTAGGGGGAGACCAGAAAGAACCGAATGATCTTATTCAGCCAAGTTTGGTGTTATTGTAATGGTAATCCAGGCAATATGAACTTAATTGGTGCAGAATGAATAACCATTGAAATATGCTCTCTTGAGTTCTAAATTTTCTCCACATCTTGACCAAACTACCCACTAGCAGATAGCCTAAGAGATCAAGGTCAGGGCTGTCGGCACCACATCCATCTTCTTCCAACCCCTCTTTCTTATCAATTTCTCTATTCCTCTTTCTCCTCTCCCTGGATGGCTTGTGTCTTGCCAAGCCTTTTTCCAAATCTTTTTCCTTGGACCTCCTGCCAGAAAATTTATAAAATGTACTTTTCCACCGTGGAACCATGAGAGACACAAATCAGGCAAGTTTCTACTCTGTCTCTTTCTCTTCTGGAATTTTCCTTTTGCATTTCTAACTTAATGCTTTCCATAATTGACCAGAGTGACTGGTCCTTCACTCTGCCCGTATCTTACCTTCAACATCAAGAGCTGGAGTTTTGTTTTGTTTTTGTTTGGAAGGAGTTTTGGGGAAAATGCCAACATTCAGTTAACAAATTCAACAATGGAAAGTATCATAAATAAACTCTATTTCTCAGATATAATCTTATTTTAGGGAAGTCTGGCATTAAAAACACACATACCTCAGGTGTGTGAGACACAAGTAGTTCCCATTATTAGTGTCAGCCATTTGGAGATACATTTTCAACAATGCTCTCTGACGAGTGTTAGTTAAATAAACCATAGGAAAGCCTCCTAGGATAAATATGGCTTGAGTCTTTTGTTTGTAAATTGCTTTGAGGTCCACTGTATTCATTCCATTGAATTTCCAATTCAGACCTTGTGTCTTTGTCTACACAGAGACAAGTTTTTCTCTAATTACTATTCAATTTGTTATTTTTTTAAACACGGTTTGTAAACTTTGATTGTCTTTTAGAGTTTCCAGTTTTGAATCTAAATTGTAGCCACTTTGTCCATAGTCAGTGCCTAAAAGATGTTAACATTTGAACAATGAGCTTGAATTTTAAGAAAATATATATACTAAAAGGACAAATTTCATTCACCTAGATAGGATGTGTGATTTCCTTGGCGTCTTATATCTCCCTTTCATCTCTAATTTTTCTCTTTGTTTTTGGTTAACTTGGTTGACAGCTTTTCAGTCTTGTTAATATTCTCAAAAAACCAGCTGTTCATTCATTGATTCGTGTATGTGTGTGTACTTCATTAATTTTGATTTTAGTTATCTCTTTCCACCTGCTATTTTGGGATGTTGCCCATGAGCACAACAGTGGCCTGGATATTCCTGGAGTCACCAACCACTTTCTGATTGGATTTAAACACTATTCCATCTGAGAAAACAAATGTCTGGTGGTCTAAATCTGACCAAGACCGTATGGTTGGGGAACTTGCAGGCCCCAGGGAAGTACCTATTATTACTATTATTATGCTAAACAAACATGGTATCAAACTGCCATCTAAATTCATATCTCTCAGTGCTTATATTAGTAAAGTTCTTGGGCTTTATCAGAGAAGGCTTTTTATGCAGTAGGTAGTAGTTGACAAACAGAGAAGCAGAAAACTCCTCACAGTTGGTCAAAGTTACAGAGAATAAGTGAAATACTCTGCCACAAATGGAACATTTATACCACTTCTCAATGTAGGCTCAGAAATTATTTCAGAAAGGGAGAAGAGACACTATAAGAGCCAGGGGTCAGGAAAGCCCCAAATAAAACAGTGTCTTCTAGACAGGACAGGACCACTGTACTCAGGAACTCACTACAGCTTGATTGCCTGAACATGGTCAGCAAAAGATTAAGTCAGTCAACATTTTATCATGGATTAGAAAGAGATTCATGAGGTCTAATCTATACCCGAGGAGCTCTGAATAGTTGATGGCTTTGGGGAGAAATAAAGATTTTTTTTCCCCTAAAATATGGCCCCTTGTAAGGCAACCACCTTTTATTGGATGTCTATGCAATCAGAAATATACTTAGAGAACAAAATTGGACTAGATGAGTTTTTTTTTTTAAAAAAAGAATACAAAACTGGGAAGGTAGAGAGATAAGGGTAGATATACAAATATTTAAGAGGAAGAGTAGAGTATAAATGTGATCAAAACATTGTGTAGAATTCTCAAAGTATTATTTAAAAATTATTTTAATTTATATATTCACTTTACATCCCTATCATAGCCTCCTTCCTCCTCTTCTTCTAATCCCTCCTTCCCACCTTCTTTCCCTTATCCCTCTTCTTCTCCTCAGAAAAGAGGAATATCCTACCCTAGCACATTAAGTCATATCAGGAGTAAGCGCACCCTTATCCACTGAGCCAGACAAAGCAGACAAGTTATGGGGAAGTGACTGAAAGCAGATCACATCCACTCAACTGACTAGGGAGCCCACATGAAGATCAAACTGCCCGTTGGTAACGTGTATAGGGGGCCTAGATCCCATCCATGCCTGCTCTTTGGTTGGTGCTTGCATCTTTGTAAGTCCCCATGGGTCTAGATTAGTTGGTCTTCTTGTGTTGTTTTTATCTCCTTCAGGTCTTCTATCCTTTCTCAGCACTCTTACATGGAACCCCTGAGCTCTGCTTAATGCTTGTCTGTGAGTACCAGCATCAGATGCTGAGCTCCACGAGAAGACTAAGAGCCAACTAACCAGGGCCCGGAGTTGACTTACAGAGACTGAAGCACCTAAACAAGGACCATAAATGAACTACACCTAGCCCCCCTACACAGATGTTGCTAATGGCTAGCTCAGGCTTCATTTATATTCCCTAGTAATGGATGTGGGGCTGTTTCCAAATGGACTCTATTGCCTGCTTTTTGATCAATTCCCTGGCAGGGCTGCCTCACCAGACCACAGGGGAAGAGGACATGCTCAGTCTTGATGTGACTTGATTAGCTGGGGTGGGTTGGTGGGGGGGGGGTTCTCTTTTCTGATGAATAGGGGATGGAGTCAGAAAAAAGAAAGTGATACTTTCTTGTTGATTTTTTTTCTTTAGTAAGTGTGTAGTTTCCTTCACTATCTCTTCTGATTTGTTTTGGTTTGAAGATTATTTTATCAGATATAAAAACAACTTCCTTCTAGGGTCCATTTGCTTGGAATATCTTTTTCCACCCTTTATTGTAAGGTGATAACTGATTTTGATGGTGACCTGTGTTTCTTGGACGCAGCAGAAAGATGGGTCCTGCTTTCTAATACAGACTAATAATCTTTTTTTATTGAGAAATAAAGATCTTTAATATATTTGATGCAGACTCAAGATAAATCACTGATTTGCCATTTGAACATGTTGCTCTTTCAATCATTAAATTACACAGTATTAAGCACATAAAGGGATATTTTAAAGTAATGAATTATGTTATGAAATCAAGAATGCCAATGCTAGAATGATCATTTTAAGACAAAATATTGTAGCCATCTTCTATCCAATATTTCTTTTCTTAAACTGGGAAAACATACTTAACACAAAATTTAGTGTCTTAGATTTGTTGGAAGATTTTTTCTTATTACTGGACCCATGTTCTGTTTCTTATAGATCTAGGTCTATTTTTCTTTTTGAAGTAATTTTTTTATAAAATGTTTAAATTTACATAATGAGAGCTAATGAAGATGAAAGGTATAAATATAAAACTCAGTGAAGTAACTATGTACCTAGACCAGCAGGATGACTAATCAGAACAGGAAATACATATGGAAGTATATTTGAGCAACAATTCCTAGCAGAACATAATGAGGAATGTAAAACACTTCATAAATAATGAAATTCTAATCCAGTTAAGTATAATGGTCTAGGTTTTAGCATTTGACCAATAACTGACTGACATAATTTTTCTAGACTATTTCTGGGACCTCACTATTCAAACGGTCCCACATGATAAGTCTTTTCCTTGGCTTAGGATTTAGTTTCTCTACTTTGAATTTTGCTGTTTGTGCCAGCCCATGGGAGCCTAGTGATTCCTAGGATGAACATTGAATGTAAGAGAAAACAAGTAACAGGACAGGAGCCTACAGCAGAGGGCCTCTGAAAGACTCTACCTAGCAGTGTATCAAAGCAGAGATTAAGACTCATAACCAAACCTTCGACAGAGTGCAGGGAATAATATGAAAGAAGGGGAAGTTAGTAAGACCTGGAGAGAACAGGATCTCCACAAGGACCAAATATATCAGGGTACAGGAGTCTTTCATGAGACTGTTTCTCCAACCAAAGGACCATGTATGGATATAGCCTAGAACCCCTGCTCAGATATAGCCCATGGTAGCTCAGTGTCCAAATGGGTTCTCTAATAAGGGGATCAGGGACTATTTCTGACATAAATTCAATGGCGAGCTCTTCGACTCCCCCCCCCACCAAGGGAGGAGCAGCCTTGCTAGGCCACAGAAGAGGACATTGCAGCTAGTCCTGAAGAGACTTAATAAGCTAGGGTCAGATGGAAGGGGAGGAGGTCCTCCCCTATTAGTGGACTTGGAAAGGGGCAGGGAGAAGAGAGGGAGGGAGGGTGAGACTGGGAGGGAAGGAGGGAGGGGGCTATGGTTGGAATACAAAGTAAATAACCTGTGATTAATATAAAAAATAAATAAAAAAGAGAAAAAACAAAAGGCATGCTCTAGGTGAATGTGTTATATTCATATAACATATGAAAAACATATAAGAAAGTGAGGTAAATGATTAATAGTAAGAAAGTATGAGTGGAAACAAAATACCTAGCTATGAAATTAATTTTGTTAATTGTTCTGAATATAGCACACATCTGTCTATTTAAAGTCTGAGTTATAATATTAATATATTCTAAGTACTTTTAAATATTTTCTATTTTTAAAGCAACCAACAACAGACTGAGTATAAAGTATTAACCATATTGTTGTTATCTTTATTGAAATAACACAAGAGAAGGACAACTGTTCTATTGTTTCACAGAAACGATTTCTCTTTGAGATTTGAGTCCTTGTTTAGTTTAGCCTAAAAATACTGAGGCGAATTTTAAGGACTGTAATAAGCTATTCTATTGACTTTGCCAGAACAAGTGGAACAATGCACAGTGAGATGTGCTTGTTATCACAGGACAAACATAGAAGCAATGGGATTCTGTCCTGAGGAGATAAC
Source organism: Psammomys obesus (assembly GCF_907164565.1). Classification (NCBI taxonomy): domain Eukaryota; kingdom Metazoa; phylum Chordata; class Mammalia; order Rodentia; family Muridae; genus Psammomys; species Psammomys obesus. Next base: position 3,536,211 of record NW_026592666.1, read on the forward strand.
ATAGCTCTGATGCTTACAGATTTAGACTTCAGTCTCTTTGCTTGATAGGTTCACATAGCTTACTTAGTTTTGATTTTGTAGTTACTTTCTATGCACTGTTGTACTTGATAGGGATGCTCAGGGAATATCTCAGCAGGGTGTGTGTGGAAAGAACCATAAAATGGGGGAAATGTACAGCAAAAATCGTATCTCCTGGCTGTTTTTTTTTTTTTTTTTTTTTTTTTTTTGTCTCTGAGGAACTATTGGCAGCTACACAATTTTGGGAAAGAGTATGGTGTTTTCTTCAGTGGTGTAGTCACTGTGAAGTTGTCTTTACTCCAGCAAATGGCATCCCACCCAAGCTTAGAGGAGAGACTCTAGGGAAACTCAGCCTGAAATGCACAAATAAGACACGAAAGTGGAAGGGGTACATATTGGGGAAACAGGTTTCAGTGAAAGTGGGAACCAAATGAGCAAGGAGAGACAGAGGTGAAAAAGTTACCAAAGTTATTATATACACCTATGGAAAGTTTAATTCTCTTTTAAAAATTATTTTCATATGTGTGTATGTGCTGTACTGTATGTATGTGTATGTGCACAGGAGTGGGGGTGCCCTCAGAGGCCAAAAGCATCAGCTCCATTTCGAGCTGAAGTGATAGCCTGTTGTGAGTAGTTTGACATGGTTTCTGGGAACCAAACTCAAACCTTCTTCAAGAGCATCACACCCTCCTAACAGTTGAGCCATCTCTCCAGACCCTCCTTCTATTTTCTTTAAACATCTTCCTCTGTCACACATGTTTGTGTTCCTGTCTTCCTGGCTGTGTTTCCAAGTGTCCTCTGACATAGACTGCAAGCGCTGGTAGGCTGCACAGACATGTTTATTTATGCTTTGTTTCACACTCGTATTCGGCCTTATGATTTATATAATTGTTCCTTACTCGAGTTGCCTTAATGTTTGCAGTCAAGCTGGCAAAGGACACTATCAACAAATGACTCTGCTAAACGTAGACGGACGCAGTGCGGGCCAAGTGCTGGCCATCAGTTACTGTTACAGGCAGCCTTTGCGTTGGCTCCCACCCTCCCTTTCTTACGCACAACTGCCACAACTGCCGCAGTACTTGGCAGGGAGCCTGGGTGTCCTGGGTAAGAGTTGGCGTGGACATCTCTGACAGCAGAACTTGGCTTGAGGTTTGTTTAAATAAAATACTTCACATTGAACTGCAGGAAAGGAGGAGAGAGAGAGGGAAGTGAAAATAAAGAGAGGAAACTTCTGCCTCATTTTAGGTTATCAGAAAAGACAAAATATTTAAAGCCTGGTCTATAAACCAAATGGATATAGTGAAATAGAGTGTATAAAATGATCCTAAATCACAGAAAGTCTGCATGATAAGTATCAATCTTCACGTCTTAATTTTATTATTACTAACATCATTAACTTCTTTTTCTCTTTCTCTTTTTTATTTTATTTTTTAAGATGTACTCAGGTTTGATGCTGGAATTCTGTATGCACTAAGGAAGTGCTCTGACACTGAACCACATTCCCAGCCCTTTGGCATTTTCCAATAGGACAACAACAATATGAACATGATCCTAAACACAACTGGTAATTTATTCATGTCTTATCACTTGGTATAATATTCCCACATCGAGCCAAGGCCTTCTGGTTCCCTCTCATCGCTTCTCCAGTTCCCTTCATGGAATGTAACTGCTGCCTTTCTCTCCTGCTGTCACACTGTTCTCACTTCTACAGTTGACTTACTTCCTTTCTCTCGAAAATGTGGTTGTCACTTTCCCTAGAAAGAAGACAGGCTACTCTGATTTTCTCTTCACCTCTTCTTCTTCCTCTTCCTTCCACCCCTACCCTGGCCACATATTCATATATGGGTGGGATGCACTCTCACTTATCATTGACCAGAGGTTGAACTTGGATATTTTCCTTCATCAGTTCTCTATTTTATATTCTGAGGCAGAGTCTCTTCACTGAGCCTAGAGCTCCTCCTGATTTTACTAGGCTGGGTAGCCAGGGAGACTCTGGGATCAGCCAGCGTGTGTCTCCAACCCCATCACTGGGCTTAAACACGTGAACCTCTGCTAAATTTTGGATGTTGGGGAACCAAACTCAGCCCTCAGGCTTACGCAACAAACAAATCACCAGCAGAGCCAGCGCCATAGCCGCACTCTTCCAAGTCTTCTAAGATAGAAATCTCTGTCCTTGCCTCCGTGTTTTTATCTTTCCTTTTGTTTTGCTTCAGGGTTTTAAAACTAGAAATTAGGTTCCCTGGAAGCAGAAATTCACGAAGAAGAGCTCAGGGAAAGAAAAGCAGGGCAGCCTGTTATAATCGGACTGCTGAAAAGGATCACGGTAATTGTGGTGCACACCTTCAATCCCAGCACAGGGTTGGGGGTGGAGACAGAGCAGAAGCAGAAAGATCTCTGTGAGCTCAAGGCTAGCCTGTTCTACAGAGAGAGAGAGTTCTAGGACAGCCTATGCAAAGAAATCGTCTCCCAAATAGCAACAAAAACCAAACCAAAACAAAAACAAACACAAACAAACACAGAAAAGCAAAGGGGACACCCTTGGTTTCAGAGCAGGCAGCTGTGTGCCCTCCTGGCCCTTCACTGTGGTTTTCTCTGCCCACTATGTCGCTCTGTCACTTCATTCTTTCCTTCACCTGGTCTCTTTACAAACTCTTACAGCCTGTGCCACCTTGGTCCAGACCTTGTACTCAGCATGCAGAGAACTTTCCTGCCAGATTTTAATCTTTTTATTTGTTGAAACATATCAGTGTTTCATTCTCTTGAGAGAAGTTACTTAACATGCACTCTTAGTATTTCTAATAAGAAACAAGTAGAATAAATGCTAAGAGCTCAGGGTCACTCTGATGAGAAAACCTATAGGGGAAAGCCCTACTTCTAAACCCTACCCCAAACCAGGCAGCTTTTAAGATACTTGTTGCACATACCGCATTCTGGTCTTCCTTAATAACTTTATTTTGGAGAATTTAAATTAGACACTGAATAAAAATAATCTAATAAATTCAATTCAATTGTCCATCAGTCAGAGACTTCTGTGTTGAATAGTTTGTTTCCATCAATATTCATGTTAAGTCTCCATCCCTATTGTGACAATGTTGCAAGTCCTCAGGCACATGAAGCAGTGTTAGGTTTTGAGGAGCTGTCCTTAGAAGAGATTAACAGAAGTAAATTTGTTTATGTTTGTTTATGAGAGATTATTACACAAAGCACCTGAAGGCTCCATGGTCTCCTGCTTCTTTTCTGTCCTGTGTATATGGACAGAAAAGTGTGTGTGTGTGTGTGTGTGTGTGTGTGTGTGTGTGTGTGTGTGTTTGTACATCACTTTTACTATGTGACTCTATCTTCATAGGGCCCTCACCAGAGGCAGATGCTGACTGGATGCCCTTGGACTTCCAGAAGTGTGAGTTAAACAAAACTCTTTCCTTAAAGTACTAAATAGTCTCTGGTATCTTTTCATATCAGGATCAAATACAGTAAGATATGGAATTTTAAATATGTTTATTTCATTTGTTCTTATTTTTTTCTGCTTCAAATCAGCCTTTTGATGAATTTCTACCTCTTTCTTTTACTCATGTTCTCCATGCTTTAAACCCTTCAATAGGATTTAATTATTGTTCATTTTATTTGCGCCTTTTGTCACCCCTTCCTCACCAATTTACATCACTTTTTTCTTATGATCAACAGTCTCATTACATATGCCAGTTAGAGGACAGTCGTATTGGCTAGATTATCTTTTTAACAAACCACATAGAAATTAGTGCCTTTGAAATGAGGCAATTTTACTTATGTCTTGGGCTTGACATCGCCCAAGTCTTTTTAGATGTACCTGTCTTAGTTACTATTGCAATCCCACATGAAACCAAAATCTCAGTGCATTTACCAGACACAGGTTGATGCGATTAAAGATACTAAACTATGAGGGTGGTGCTTCTTCCTTCTTGTTTTCTTTCCTTTTTCCTTTTCCTTTCCTTTTCTTTTTTTCTTTTCTTTTCTTTTCTTTCTTTTTTTCTTTTCTTTTCTTTCTTTCCTTCCTTCCTTCCTTCCTTCCTTCCTTCCTTCCTTCCTTCCTTCCTTTCTTTCTTTCTTTCTTTCTTTCTTTCTTTCTTTCTTTCTTTCTTTCTTTCTTGAGACAGGATTTCTCTGTGTAGGTCTGGCTGTCATGAAACGCACTGTGTAGATCAAGCTGGCCTCCAACTAACAGATCTTCCTGCCTCTACCTCCTGAGTGCTGGGATTAAAGGTGTGTCCCACACACCAGGCTTGTGTTTCTTTCTATTAGTAATTTGTTTGGGAATAAAAAAAAAGTTACTTTATCATCAACAGAATAATTTTATCCAATATCAGTTCAGCATAGGTTCCCAAATATTTTAAAAACTTCAAATTTAGTCCTCTCATCACTAGGTATTCACAAATACCCAAGCTGTTCACAGTGAAGAACTCCCTTTGTTTTTGTCTCTCTCTTTCATTTTTTTAAATATTTTTTATTAATTACAGTTTATTCACTTGGTATCCCAGCTGTAGCCCCCTCCTTCTTCCCCTCCCAGTCCTACCCTCCTTCCCTCTTCTCCTCCCTTGCCCCTCCACCAGTCCACAGATAGTGGAAGTCTTCCTCCTCTTCCTTCTGATCCTAGTCTATCAAGTCTCATCAGGAGTGGCTGCATTGTCTTCCTCTGTGGCCCGCTAAGGCTGAACCCCCTGACGGGGAGGTGTTCAAAGAGCAAGCCAATTAGTTCATGTCAGAGACTGTCTCTGTCCCCATTACTAGGGAACCCACTTGGACACTGAACTGCCATGGGCTACATCTGTGCAGGGGTTCTAGGTTATCTCCATGAATGGTCCCTGATTGGAGTATTGGTCTCAGAAAAGACCCCTGTGCCCAGATTTTTTGGTTTTGTTGCTCTCCTTGTGAACTCCTCCAGGTCTTATTATCTCCCATTTCTTTCATAAGATTCCTTGCACTCTGCCCAAAGTTTTGCTATAAGTCCCAGCACCTGCTTTGATATTCTGCAGGATAGAGTCTTTCAGAGGCCTTCTTTGGTAGGCTCCTGTCCTGTTTCCTGTTTTCTCCCTCTTCTGATGTCCATCCTCTTTGTCTTTCTGAATGAGGATTGAGCATCTTACCCAGAGTCCTCCTTCTTGATTTGCTTCTTTAGGTGTACAGATTTTGGTAAGTGTATCCTATATTATATGTCTAATATCCACTTATGAGTGGGTATATAGCCAGCATGTCTTTCTGCTTCTGGGATACCTTACTCAGGATGATCTTTTCTAGATCCTACAATTTGCCTGCAAATTTCATTATTTCCTTGTTTTTAATTGCTGAGTAGTATTCCACTGTGTAAATGTACCACAATTTCTGTATCCATTCCTACATTGATGGACATCTGGGTTGTTTCCAGCTTCTGGCTATTACAAATAAAGCTGATATAAACATGGCTGAGCAAATGTCCTTGTATATTTGAGCATCTTTTGGATATATGCCTAGGAGTGATATAGCTGGATCATGAGGTAGCACTGTTCCTAATTGTCTGAGAAAGTACCAGATTGATTTTCAAAGTGGTTGTACAAGTTTACATTCCCACCAGCAATAGACTAGGGTTCCCCTTTCTCCACATCCTCTCCAGTAACTAGAGTTTTTGTTCTTAGCCATTCTGATCAGTGTAAGGTGAAATCTCAGGGTCATTTTGATTTGCATCTCCCTGATGACTAAGGACGCTGAGCATTTCTTTAAGTGTTTCTCTGCCATTCTATATTCCTCTACTGAGAATTATCTGTTTAGCTCTATACCCCATTTTTTAATTGGACCTCATCAAAATGAAAAGCTTCTGTAAAGCAAATAAGACTGTTGTCAGAACAAAATTACTGCTTACCTATTGGGAAAGGATCTTCATCTCTCTTTAAAAAAAAAAAAACAACAACAACAACAAAACAAAACTAACTTTACCATCTGTTAATTCCCTTGTTCTGCCCCAAGAACTCTGAGGCCTGTACTTAGTGTTGACAGAAGCATACATGCCATCTAACATGTAATTAGGGTGATGGTTTTTACGTGAAGAAAGGATCATATGGAGGTAAAGTGGAATAGTGAGCTCTGTTGGAAGAACCTCATAAAAGTGAAAATATTTAATTTATAGAAGCTAGAAAAAGTAAACAGAATTAACAGCTGGTAGGAAGTAAAAAAAAAAATGGGTATGAAGTTTCCTAGACATAAAGGAAAAAAGTTTTCAAGGACAAAAGAGTTCTCCTTTGTCAAAAACAATTGCAGGAGAAAAGGATCAAAGCTTGGTACAGGCTCTTACGTTGTCTCCTAGTCACTTTAGGAATACGTAGGCAAGCAAAGACCATCTGATAGCTAATATTGCTTGTCAGCTTAACGAGATTTAGATTCACAGAAAAGACCAACCTCTGCTCATGTCTATCAGAGATTATCCAGATTAGGTTAAGGGGAGTGAGAAGGCTCCCATCAATTGCGTACATAGTTATCATCGTTGGTCATCAGTCTGGGGTCTTGGACTGAGCAAAGAGAAGAAGGCTAGCTGAGTGCTAGCACTCATTCTCTCTGATTCCTGACCATGGATGCAGCGTGGCCAGCAGCCTCATTGCCCTCCTGCCACCATGGCTTTCCTGCCACCATGGTTCTCCTGCCACCATGGAATATACTTTCAAACTATAAGGCAAATAAATTCTTTCCTAAAGTTGCTTTTGTCATCAGCTTGAGAAAAGTAGTTAACGCAGTCAGGAAGAGGAACTGGGAAAATGTCCGGAGGGTTAATTTAGTTGCTTATCCTTTTGTTTCTCCCTGCAACATATTTACCTCATAGACAAAGCTACTCGGGATTATTTTCCTGTCTGCACAGTTCCCTGAGGAATAGGTTCAAAATGTGTTTCAGGAAGATGGATGTCTTTCTCCTGAACACAACATTTTTGAGAGGACCTAATTCTGCATTTGTATTACCAAACACACCCTAAAGATTCCCTGGGTTGGGGAGGCACATTCCCTTCCAGGACTTTTTTCAGCTTCCCCAGAAGAACTCCAGTGGCCTTATGGTGGGAATTTGGAGATGAAAATTCCTCAAGACAAAGGTTATCTATTTATGTTCTTTTTTAAGCTGACACACAGATAATAAGCATCTAACAAAAGTCTAGAAAGGGATGCAAACTAAAAGCAACTTCCTTACAAAGGGACAACCACAGAGACAATAGAGACTGAGCTCTGATAAAGTAGCTCCCATAGTATACAGAGATGAGGTAGGATGAGGCCTCAGTGTCAGTCTCTGGGAAGTGTGAGGGCTGCTGTGCTGGTTAGGAGGCGCTGGCGGAGAGAGCTTATGAAAAAGTACTGGGAAGACTGCCAAAGAGTTCTTTCTCTAGAGATAGCTAGAAAGAGAGCATAAATAAATAACAGTGACTCATCCCGTGTGAGGCTGGAACCCTCGCCCAGCCGACCTTATTTACGTAGGAGAGAAGCCTGCGATGACTCCAGTTGTTTGCAAGAACACGGCAAAACCATTGGATTGAGGCCTCCTTTGACTCATATCACCAGTCTCTCAGACTGTCAGTTTTATTTTCCTTGGGAAACATCTAAAAGAAAACAAAATACATGGAGGACAAGCAGAAACTCCTATGAGATGATGGCTGCATCCAGGATTTGAGACTTAACCCTGCCAGGAACAGTTTATCAAATGAGTTTTTAAATCTTTGAAACACACAGCATTTCCAAGATGTCTGAGCAAAGCCATCTGCCCTTTTCATTCTCCCAAATAAATCATATGGAACATATACACTTATGTTCACTGTGCTCTCAGCAGCGTCTGCCACAATACGTTCCTTTTGTGTTCCCATCAGCACCATCGCTTATTTTACTACCATATGTGTCGGGAGCTGAGAACATTCTGACATTTTCCTGTATAAACTAGCCTGGCCTCTATCTCCATGTATTCCAGAGTATCTCTAGGAAACTGTCAGAAATATTTTCTTAAGTTTGCACAAGTAGGAAATTATAGTTTTGTAAGTGCTCCTTTTCAATGACATTAATTCAAAACCTTCATGTATGTGAATACACTCAAATGGCAGCTTCTCTCCATCAACGCTAATAAGATGTTCTTTCCTTGACATAATTCTTTCTTAAAATGATGACAGACCTAGAAGAAAACAGTCACAAGTGTGCCCTAAGGCACTAGTTCTCAACTGTTCTAACGTTGACCCTTTAGCACAGCTCCTCATGTTGTGGCAACACACAGCCATAAAACTATTTTTCTTGTTACTTCATAACTGTGATTTTGCCACTATAACGAATCATAATTTAAATATTTTTGGAGATAGATGTTTGGTGAGAAGGTCCTGACCCACTGGTTGAGAACTGCTGCCCTAAAAGGTTGTCAGTGGTTTACTAGGATGGGTTGTAGGTGGTTTATCCACCATCCCATTTCTGAGAGTAGCAGTCTGAAATTACCCAACAGCTGAAGAAGGAACGGCAATAAAAGGAGCAGAGCAAAGGAAGGAAGGAAGGAAAGAAGGGAGGAAGGAAAGAAGGGAGGAAGGAAAGAAGGGAGGAAGGAAGGAAGGGAGGAAGGAGGGGGAGAAGGCTGGAAGTCTGTCTGGGACATACTGGTGAAGCCTGTCCTTCTGACTTTGCTGACTTCCAAAATGAATGTGCACCTGTGGAACTTAGGGAGAGAGACGCCTTCAAACCCCAGAATCCTGGCGGCTTTCTTTCTTTCTCTTGATTATTCTATTATTCTTTTAAAAAATATCATTAATTCCTTGGGAAATTCAGACAACGCATTTGAACATATCCACACACTGCCAACTTCTCTCATATCCTCCCTCTCCCCCCTCATCTCTCTACTCACTAAGTTTGAGTTTTCTCCTCTCCCCCACCCTCTTCAAGTCTAGTTTGTGTTCTACAACTAGTCCTGGGAGTGAGGCCTGCCTGGAATGTGGTCAAACTACCAGGGTCATGTCATTAATGGAACCTGATTCTCTCTCTCCCACCAGCTACCAAATATCGATAGCTCCCCCTCCATTGTAGAATGTCGTCTGGCTTGAGCGTCAGTAAATTGTGTGCATAGCATCATAATTGGTGTGAGTTTGTATGTGCAAATGCTTTGCTGGATCTGGAAAACATTGTTTTCTTGAAGTCATTCTCCGCTTTTGGCTCTTACTATCTTTTCATGTCCTCTTCCTCAAAGTTCCCTGTGCCTTCCTGGGATTAGTATGATGTGCATGTACAGCTTGAACTGAGCATTCTTATTTTCTGCATGTTGATCCAGGAATTCTTTACTGTCTTCTACTAAAGGAAGCTTCTCTGATGCGGGCTTAAAAGATGTTCATTAATTAATCCATTCTTTGATACTTTCATACACATATATAATATATATAATATATCCTGGTCACACTCACCAACACCCTACTAGTTCCCTCCTCCCTTCACCAATATCACCACCTCCCACCATTCTGTTTTTCTGTTTTGTTTTTGTTTTATGATCCACCGAGTTTAATAGGACCACCTTGCAGGCATGCATGTGGAGCTATCCCCTGGAGCATGGATAGTTCACAAGTTTGTGTCTGGGAAGGCACTCTTTCTCTTTCCCCCAGCAGCCACCAACTGCCATAGCTCTCTGTGAAGGAGCCTCTCATTCTTCCCCAGTGATAGCTGCACACCTGTGTGATCCCCACCTCGTGGAGGAGATAATAACAGAGAAGCAGAATTCCATTTAAAAATAATAATTTTGACACGGCGCCGTAAAGTGTTCCCTCCGGTTTCAGCAATATTTTGGGTTTAACTTTGGCCCTAAGCAGACACCGACTCACCCCCAGATATTATACAGTTATACAGGTACACACAGGAATTCACACAGAGGCACAAAGACACACACCTCCCCCCCCATCTCCCCACCTGCCCACCCCCTCCTCCATAGACACATAATTATAAAGCGTCAGTGCCATTAGCTGACCTACCTTCCTGAGATCCAGGAGATCTCAGGCCTGCACAGGGGTCAGTGTTCCCTATGTAAGGGCTTGAAATCCAGAGTGATAGCTTGGCTTAATGAATTTTAGACAGGTCACTTCCATTTCCTTTCTGCTAAACACTGATAAGATTAGGATCTCCTGCAAGGCTTTGTGGGGCTGGAGAGAATTCCTGTGAAAGGCTTCAGACAGTGCCTGGGGTTAGGAAGTATTGCCTCTCATTTTCCAGCCAGAGAGTACTGGCTTCTGCTTACTGCTACAGAAAGTGACTATAGATGTAGTTGCTTAGACCAACACAAGCTAGTTCTCTCTAGCTTGTAGGTCAGGTCTGACATGTGGAAAAGCTAAAGTGTTGAAGGCCTGCTCCCATCCGCTGGAAGCACTGAGGAACATATATCCTTTAGCTCGCTGTTCTCTGGAGCCTGACCACAATCCTGCTTCCCAGCTTGACTGCTGATTTTAGAGCCAAAGATATGACATTTTGACTGCTCTCTCAGGATCACATGTTTCATCTGATACAGCTGGTAGACATGTCTGCTTTTTAAGAATTTATGTAATTTCATCAGGCCCATTAGGGCTATCCTGAGTAATCGCAGGGGCCATGACCTCTATCACATCTGCGAAGTGCTTTTTCCTGATCATGTAACAAATTTACGTCTTCAGCATTCAGAATGGTAGTCTCTTTACAAAGGAGAATAGTTTTATACTTAGCACAGGCAGAGACATTGCTGATTATAAATCTAAATAAAAACACATCTTTCTCTCATGAACAATATCCTACATTTCTGCCTTCCTATTGCTGGATTCACACTATATTCTGGTGGGCCTGGTCACACTGAACATGCTCCGCTTCTGCTTTCATGGAGTTGGAAGCTTCTGAAGATAGCGCATGTTTCTTGTTCTCAAAGGTCTATCAGATCAATCTAAATTGCTTTTGGTATAGAATGTATATAATTCTGTGGTGTAGATATTGCAAGCCAAATTTGGTTTTTGTTGTTGTTATTGTTTTTTAACTACTCAACAAATGTATATCAAGAACTTACCGTAGAAAAGCCACTCCACATAAAGAAAATATTTCAATTTGTGACATGTTCTCAGAGTTATGAACTATGACATAATCTTTCAAACAAACCAAGTATTTTAAACATGCTAGAAGAAGTTACATGAAGCTCTTATTTATTTATTTATTCTTTTGTTTGTTTGTTTATTTATTTATTTATTTGAAGAGTTCCTAGCTTAAGCTTTTTGCAGTGGTTCCAGTAGTGTGGGATTTCTGCCCAACACGTAGACATATGTGAGAGACTATTTTATCCTATTTCCTTATGTCCACCTAATGCACAGAGGGGTCAGTAACCCACCAAGGAGAACAGTCAGTTTTAGATCATTGCAGTATGGAGTGTCTTATAATTTTTGTTTGAAATGCTCCCCACAGGCTCTTGTGTTTGAACCCCTGGCTGACAGATGGTGCCCCATTCTGAGCTTTGGACGCGATGTCTAACTGTTCGATCCGCAGCAGTAGTGGCAGGCCTTTGAAGGTTCCTCTATCTCTCTGCTTATGGTCCACACCATGCAAAAAGCCACTCAGCAGCTTTTCTCTGAGTGAATGCTGCTGTGGGCGATTTGGGCTTCCCCCTAATTTTCTGAGGCGTCACCGAGTCTTCTACTTTCCTCAAGTCCCTTCGGCTCACAGCTTTTTTCCCCAGTTGTTAATCAGCACAAGAACGTCATCTTAAAAATGTGTGTGCCACATAGGGAACTGGCTGTCAGATATTGGCTGACCTTGAAGGTCAGTTTCATCCTTTGCTGAGCCACTAAAACTGTTTGGAGAATTCTACTCCACCAGATCTCTACATTTGACTGTGCACTCTGATTCATGTATGGAGGAAAAGTATGCAAAATGACATAGAAGAAGGACTGCATTTAGTGAAAAGACCTCTTCTTTCCACAGTAAAAAATTAAAATAAAATCAACCAAAGAGAGAAAAACAAAATAAAAATGTCCACATGGATGAAATAAAGGAGGATTGTGTTCTGTTACCCTCTTTTGAAGCTGCACATTAAGAAAGAACAGCCTTTTCTTTTTCTCTTTCCAGAGAGTACACTCGATTCCTGTAGGTCAAGAGCAGCTGTGGGTGGCTTGTCCTGTGCTCTAACTTAGGAACACATTCAGTCCCAAGTTTCTAGGTCTTACTCTCACTTCCCTGCCTTCACGTACAAGAAAGACAGGAAGATGGTAGAGTCAATTTCTAAGCCTTTCAGGTGTTCTCTAGGAAGAATTCTACTACCCATTTCAGGCAGCTTTTCTCCCAGAAGACTGCCAAACATCAGAGCCATGAGTGACTATAAAGAATTATTCTCAGGCTCCTGGACAGAATGGCCTGTGGCTTGTAGGTGGGTGATGTGCCTTAGGGAGATATATGAATCCACGTACTCATACACAATCAAATGGGTGGGAGCAGAGTCTGTTGATGACTATGGAATGGTATTTATTTATTTATTTTTATATTCTTTGCGTAAGTGTGTTCTTGTCCCTTCCTTCAAAGCTCAGGCTTTATTCTGTTACTCACTATGTCCCTCCCCATATGCCAAACCTCAACCACCTCCATTTCCTGCATATGACACAAGCAGAAACTCTGTTGTCATCTATTAGTCTTAGGACTTAAAATACATATTATTTTGCTTGGCAGTATCAATTACAGACAGAATCAAGAAGACAAGGTGAGTTCAGTGGCTATTCATCGCTGTTAGAGCTTGAGTTCTGTGTCTCCTACTTGAAGAAGATGCACAGAATCCATTTGAAGAAAGTCATAATTTTACAGTGTCAACATCATGGAAGAAAAAAGTGGAGCTGCACCCTGCACTGTCATTGGGAACTGTGTGTCCCTGGACCACTTTTTTTTTTTTTTATAAAGAACTATGATCCACCACATGACCTTTTTCTTCTGGCCCATCTCTGCCTCCAGGATCACGGGATCACACATCTTACTTTCATGTGGAGAGGTTTGTGAAGACTGAGGAAGAGAAAATGCTTATTCAGGAGTTTATGTGGTATTGTCTAGCTTTGTTTTCCCCAGAGTATGGTCTCCTGGAAATGGACAGATAAACGTGCAGCATGTCAGAGTCCCAGACTCCACTCAAACTGTTTTCTTCTTAGTCGCCTTCTCATGACAGAGCGTTGGAGGCAGATTACACTTGAGCAAGTTGCAAATGTCCCAGAGTCTGCAAAGAACCAGAGGGAGACTTTAAGAGAAAACTACTATGAAACAAGGATGCAATTATCTCAAATGAGAAGCAGTTACGTGATTAACTTAGTGTCCTGCTCGCCACAGCCCCAGGACATACTGGAAAGCTCAGCAGTTCATTCCATTCACATGTTCCGTCCAAGTGACAAAGCATTTAAAGAGAACATGTTATGGCCTCCAGTTAGAAAGCATTCTTTTTGTATTGTTCAGTTCCTGATTTGAAACAGTATAGGGTTGGAGGAGGGATGTGTCAATGGAAACAAATGTGTTGGCAAATAAGGTTTATTAAAGGAGAAAATGATGAGTTTTCTTTTTTTAACAGGCTCTGGTGGGGAGAATTATGCAACTTCCCACCATGAAAACTTTTATAATTGTAAATTCTGCTACCTTTTAAGGAGAAAATACCACCAGCCTGCAACTCGAGCGCTTTTATGAGAACCAGGCAAGGAAGGGTTTTCCTTCGTTCACATCTGTCTTCATTTGCTGTGTGTATGCTACAGATTTCATGCTGGTGAGCTACATCTAAAAGTTAGAAGATGATTTGCTTAGATCAAGCAAATGTGTGTGTCTCAAGGCCATAAACATATTTTAAATATTACAGGAAAGGAGGCTTGCTTTGGACTCTGCAGGCTTTATTCTCGGTGACCATCATTCTTAAGAAAAGAAAATATCAATACATGAAAGATCCTCATTGTAAGTGGAGGGTTGGAGTCTATATTTATGAGTATAAACAGAAAATAGAGTTTCAAGAGATATCTTAAGATATCTTCACCATAGTTTCAATTTTGGGTAGTTAGATACAGGCTTAAAAATGTGTGAATTACTAGGGGACCCACATAGAGACTGAGTTGTCTATGGGCTACATCTGAGCAGGGTGAATTAGTGAATTAGTGATTAGTGAATAAGTCTCTGCAGTCCCCTCTGGGCCTAGAATTTTTGGCTTTGTTGGTCTCTTTGTGGGGCTCCTGTCCCCTTTGGGTCTTTCTTCCATAAGACTCCCTGAGCTCTGCCCAAAGTTTGGCTGTGAGTCTCTGCATCTGCCTCAATCCCTGCTGGGTGGAGTCTTTCAGAGTACATCTGGTGGTAGGCTCCCTTCCTGTTTCCTCTCTTCTATCACTTCTGGTGTCTATCCTGTTTGCCCTTCTGAATGAGAATTAAGCATCTTCCTTAGGGTCCTCCTTATTATTTAGCTTCATTATGTTAGTAGATTTTAGTATGTTTATCCTATATTATATAGCTAATATGTGCTTATAACTGGGTATATATCGTGTGTGTGTGTGTGTGTGTGTGTGTGTGTGTGTGTGTGTGTGTGTGTTTCTGCTTCTGAGTAGTAAGGGGAACAGGGGCAGTCTCTGACATGAACTTCGTTGCTTTCTCTTTGAACACCTAGGAAGACCACAGAGGAAGAAGATCCAGGGAGTCCTGTTGAGACATGATAGGCTTGGGTCAGATAGTAGGGAAGAAGGACTTTCCATATCAGTGGACTAGGGGAGAGGGTGAGGGGAAGAAGGAGGGAGGGTGGGACCAGGAGAAGATGAAGGAGGGGGCTACAACTGGGATACAAAGTGAATAACTTGTAAAAAAAATTATAATAAATGTGTGAATTATATTTTTTGGCTCTTTCATGTCTAAGAAATTAGTATTTAGACTCATAAACTTTGGTCTTATGATAATGTAATCAGGATATCAAATAAGTTTTGGTAATCGCTTCTTTGACTTCTTTTAGATAATCTTGCTATTTCATTTTTATATGTTTATCAATGGTTGCTTGTCAACATTAGCCACATTCTATGAGCTGAAGTGGCAGTTTTCCAGGAGGAGCTCAGGCAAGTTAGGCTGGCAGAGGCTTGCAATCCTAGCTATTGGGAAGCAATGTAGTAGGATTAGGAATTCAAGATCATCCTTCAATACATCGTGAATTTGAGTCCAGCTTGAGCTATATGAGACTATATCTATAAAAAGAAAAAAATTAGTCTAAAAATTCAAGAATAATTCATGACAGATTAAAGAGTGTGAACCAAATAGTCAGTGTCTATAAATTTATCTTTGGTAAATATCACATAAAATTTATTTCCTATGGTATATTTTTCTAAACTGAATCATTTCTTACATGCTAACCTTTGAACCCAAAAAACAGAATTTGAGTTTATAACCAGTCACCTAATTACAGATATGTATGAAGTGAATAAATGCTTCTTTTGTAGGTTACCAGGTTAGTGGGGCATTTGATGAGTCACAATAGAGTCTTCTTAAATAAATTTCAATATCTTTTCTATAGACACGAAATGTTGTGCAATATATAAATATTAGTGCTGTGAGAATTTCAATCTTCTGATTGTGTTTGTAATAGTTTAATGCTGTTAACATAGTGATGTGAATTCAAGTACAATTCGAGTACCTTATAGTTTTCTTTATTTTTTATGGTCCCATATTAATTCTGAAATAATGAAAAATCTGAGAATAGTCATAAAAATTTAACAGCTATAAGAAAATTATATAAGGAAATTATCTCAAAGCTGTCCTTTTAGCTTGCTTTCCTCTTTTTTCTTCAGAATTAGCATAATCTGCTTCTGAGTGGCTTTGAGAATTGTGAGAAACTTTTTTCCTAACTGGAATCCATTAAGTCTTCTGTTACCAAGGTCTTAAAGGTTTTTATGACCATTTCTTTGACTCCTTTCTAAAAATTTATACCTTAATTCAACCCAGTGAGACTATAAATCCCTTTATTTGTGAATGAATTTTAGAGTTTACTTTTGTAATGCTATATGGATGATCTTTCATTCCTTTTCCATTCCTGCTCTTTTCACTATTCTGTGCTTTTCCAATTAGCAAACATATAAAAAATAAGCAGACACAAGTTCAAGGAAAATTTTAATTTTTGGAGGGATGTATTCTGATGCTTTTCATCCATAAATTCGGTTTTTGAGTTTTTTTCTTCCCATATTTCAGTATTTATTATTTTCTTTTATTTCACACCATTACTTGGTAACACTATTACTTAATAATTACAGATAACATGTATTTAGAGTTTTACTGTGTCTGGTTAAAAATATAATCTTTATAAGGCCTTAGGAAGTAGATATTGTTACTGTTATTACTGACTAGGAAACCTGGGCTTCTGTGGCTAAAATATCGCTTAATTTCATATAGTTAATTGGTGATGAGCTCAGATGCATCCCATTTCCTGAAACTACTAACTCGTTGCCATTAACTACCATCCTCTGGCAGTGACTTGCCCAAGATAATAATGTGGTCATTGGCTGAGAAATCAGACCAAGATTTTATGGCTTTCCTTGTTGGATCAGTTCCTGTTAAACTTTCTGAATGCATGCTTTTATCATTATTTGCTGAATTATTAATGACTTGATCCTTTCTTGTCAAAAGATGCTGAAAGCAACAATAATTCTGTGAGGTTTTGATGCTACCCAAAGGTCTCTTTGAAAATCTTTCATGGAAAATTATGCTTATAATCTCTTGCCTTTTTTCCTTTGGTAGAATGCTAAACTTTTGGGAAACACACTTAAGGGATCTAGGAAGTTAAAATACTGATATATGTTTTAAAAATGTATACTTTAAAATAATATATATGGTCATAGTCCAACTAACCTCTGATTGAATATGAGACAAGAAGAACAACGAGCTCAAAAAATAACTCTCAATAAATGGATTTAGTAAAAATATATATATATTTTTGGTGTGCATCTGAGTTGGCACTAGCAAGCGTAAGCTCTCGAGTGATCTTGAACGAGATATTACTCACTGAATGTTTAAGAATCTACTACACAGAAGTGTCCATAAGCAACACCCATAAGCACTTAATGGACAGCATTCACCTTGTCCTGTCCTCACCAGTCTTAGAAGCCTTTCATCTATTGATTGGATTCAGCTTTCTTAGTCTGCCAAGAGAACCTCCTCAATGCCAACAGTCCTTCCCAAAGCAGTGGCAACACTCAAAATATTTATCAGTTGGCACTGTGTATGCTGGAACCAGTCAGAGGAGTGATGCTGGCCGGAAGAGAAAGTGGTGTGGCTGTACTGAAGCTTACAGGCTGAAAACTCAGCCCTGAGTTTGACACTTCCTTTCCGGGCTCTTTAACAGGTTCCTCTTGTTTGCTGTTGTAAGAACTAGCCCATGAACACATTTTGTTATTTATTTGTTTGTTTAAGAAAAACCTTGGAGAAAATTGTCAGAATCCGTGCAATCAAAATGATTTCAGTTATTCTCCAAGGTAACTCAGAGTTCATGCAGCTGCAGCTTCTCCACTGATCACAATGACCCACCCCACCCAGAACTTTCCCCAGGAAGGGAATCTTTTTGAAGAGGCCATCTGGATCATATTATGCTAATTGGAGTGTCCAGAACAAGCAAGGTGCCAAGTGACTTTTCCACTGCAGTATGGGTCCACTACTCTTTAGACACACTCACCCACTTCCTTCCATCTCCCTCCTTTATTCCGTCTCCAGTGAACGAGTACTTGATGTTTCTAATGACACAATAAAGTAAGACTACAATATATTCTTCTTTTCTCTGAATAATGCACAGCTCTGCAAAGGCTACTCCCACTTACACAGTTAAGGACTACTGGGGGCTGAGTTAAAACAACAACATCAATAATAATAATAATAATAATAATAATAATAAACCCTCTCAATTTACAGATTATTGTGTGTGTATTGGAAAAGCTTAGCCTGCATGAACCAAGTTACAAACTCTGGCTCCTCATGTGGCCAGCAGCAGCTTTTTATGTGTTTGATTTCCAGTGAATTTTATCTAGATATCTCCATATTTTTGTCTGTTTGTAGACTAAAGGGTTCTGATTATTAAAGAAGCATAGTGAGTTGCAAGTAGGAAGCCACAGGCAAGAGTAAATAGGCCACCGGGGTATTCACACCTCTCTTCACAATGTTTTTCATCTCATCTCTAAAGCCTTGGGAAAGCATGACTTTTTTTCTTAGTTACAACTTAGAGAAATGATGAGAACTTTTATTGCTGCCAGATTTGTTCATACATTGACTTTTTAAATCTCCATTTTAACTGTTCTATAAAAAAATCGAGGAGAAATAAAACAGCAAATTCCAAAACATGTTATTCTGAGCAGGGAGATGATTCAGTCACAACACTGAAAAATCTGGCTGTAGCTTAGTGTGCCTGTCACCTCAGCCTCAAGAGACGGACAAGATGGTGCCAGGAGCTCTCTGGCCACCCACCAGAAGAAAATCAAACTTCAAATTCAATGATAGACCTTGTCTCAAAATAGTAAGGTGAAAGTAAAGAGGAAGACATCTCCCCTGCCCTGCTCTCATGTGCTCCTTGATTGGTCCCTCACCTGCACACACTCCCATGGAGACAAAGAGAAAGGCATGCAGCGCCCATGGTTGCTTTCCTTTTAAAGCCCCAACCAATTACCTTGATCTTTGCATTTTACCTACAGAACTGATCAACAGATTTGATGTGGATTTTCTCTCCCTCCCCCCCACCTCTCTCCCTCTCTCTCTCCTGCTCCCCCTTTCTCTCATCACTTAAGGATAATCTGATATACTCTATAACATATTGCCTTAGAATCTAATACACTGTACATAAACAGAAAACAAAAGAATACATTTAACAGTAAAATGTTTTCTCAGATCCGATGAGACTGCAACCTGACAATTAGAGTTCTTGCAAATAGACGTTAAGGACATATAAAGACAGGACTTTTTTTTCTTCTTCTTTTTTATTGTCTTATGCTGCTTTGATCACAAAACAACTGTGACAGCTTCAGCCATCACATTTTTATTTCAGACAGAAAGAATAAGACAAGTGTAAAGAACCAACTTTCTTCTCACAAGTTGTCGCCATTGGCCTGTGACAAGAATTCTGAGTCTCATTGACCCGAGTTATTTTACATGGCTACTGCCTAGCAGCAAATGAGAACGCCTTTGTTTCCACTGTTTGTAAAGAGGAAGGAGTTTGTAAGAGGGGTCAGAATACTCACCAAGCAGGCTTTTGGCCAGTAAATGGGCAGCTCTTTATAGATATAGCATGCCTGCTTAGACCACACAGGTCGGAGGACTAATATGAGTCACAAGTAGTCTCCCAGAGCATTTGTTTTTTCAACCTTCTCCACATGCTCTTCAAGACCTGCAGAAACCTTCATCACCCCTCTGAATATTTTTGTAATTCCTAGAGGACAGGCTTAGAAATCCAACTCTGAAACACACGTCATTCATGGCTCCCCCCCCCCTCCTTGCACTGGCTGTGCACAGTAGTCAGAGGCGCAGCTACAAGTGGGTTTGAGCTGACACAAGCCACTGTTAACTCCAGAGTTCTGCCTTTGACGTTGGTGAATTTGTTTCCATAAAAAAGCTGGGTTTTTTTCAGGATCTTCTCACAGGATCCAAAGCCACAGTCCAGTGAATGGTGACTCCACAGTTTCTTCCAAATTTGAGTGGCGTAGACACACCATGGTGAGTCAGCACCCCACCCCCTCACCTGCCCGTTCCAGCACGTGTTTCTTCTGCTTTGGTGTACTCATTCTTTGTAGAGTTTGGTTTGAGTGAATTCTTTCTCGCTTTAGTATGATCCAAAAAAAAAAAAAAATCTCAAGTGAAATTTCATTGTAGTCAACTATGGGATCACACCTGAGTCCTGCCAATGTCAATTCTTGAGAAGGTTTTGTTGGACCAATAGCCTATGTTTTGTGTTTTCCTCAGAGATGATTTTTGTTATCAGAGGACAAAAAAATCCTAAAAAAGCATCATAAACTTTGCATAGACAACATGGCACTCCCACATTACTTCCAATCTGCTATGGCCACACATGCAAAGTGTAATGTGTCTGTCTTTATTTCAACTGGTTCGGGGTTCAGATTCCAGGTCACCAGGCTTGCTCCCTGCCTTACCTTTTAAAACCCTACTTTAGGACAGTAGGCGATGGTCATAAGGAGTGCTTGTGATGAAAAGAACTAGAAAACTGGCTTTTTCTCATGTCCTTAAAAGTGGATTTTAAGGTCTAGACTGAATTTCCTGTTGGTGTGGGGAAAGCCTGCAAGTACTGTGGAACAAGCTCTGTGGGTTCAGTGATGAGAAAATGGGAATCAGAAGTCACAGCACAGTCTCGCTCAGACACCTACATGTTGCAAGGGTTAGAAGTAGCTGACAGGATCAATACGCCACAGTGAATGCTTTAGAGTTAGTATCAAATCCGGACATGAAAATATAACATTAAAATTACATAGGAGGAACAAACTGGATGGAAGTTGGGGAATGTCAAGAGGTGTGAAGAACTCAGAAGGGCCCCACCCCGTGTGTAAACTGGATTTTCATATTTCCTGGAACAAGGGAAGTTACTCAGGAAGAATCTGTGCTTAGAACAAGTGAGAGAATAGCTTTCAAGTAACCATGACAGTAAATAACTCTCAGAAAAGCTAAGAATTATATTACATT
Organism: Psammomys obesus; assembly: GCF_907164565.1. Taxonomy (NCBI): domain Eukaryota; kingdom Metazoa; phylum Chordata; class Mammalia; order Rodentia; family Muridae; genus Psammomys; species Psammomys obesus. The sequence goes on from NW_026592666.1 coordinate 3,556,860, forward strand.
CAGAAAGATAAAAACCCAGATAGGATCTCGTAATGATAGGTCAGTAATGAGGTTTGTTGGGATACGGGTTGATACTCATATTATAAAAACAATCCTTTGAGGGATTAAAAGATTTTTAATTGCCTCAGCAATTAAAAGTGCCTGCTGCTCTTTGAGAGTGCCAAAACTTGACTTCTAGCACCCACCTTGGGTAAATCACAACGTACTGTAATTCCAGATCCAGGGGATCCAGTGCCCCTTTTGGCCACCATAGTCACTCATACATGTGCGCATACTTATACACATATGCACAAAATAAAAATAAAAATATTCCCTTCAAATTATAATATCTTTGAAATGGCTATATGAAAACTGCTCCAGATATTTCTCTGAGTTTAACGTGGGATTGCTGAGGTCCACTGAGTCACACTAAGGTCTACTTGAGTGACCAGGTCCCCAAGCCGAGGTGGGAGTTAAGGTTCTACTGAATGTCACAGCTTTTTTCTTCTTCCCCATGAGAGAAATGATTTCCTCTAAGAAGCAACCCTTCTGTTTGGGACAGATAACTCCCTGAGATGCTGACAGGGACTGGAACTTTGAAATAGATAATTCACTTCAGATGGGGATGCCATTTATTTCCAGAAAGTAGTTTCATTTTTTTTCTTTACTCTATTGGGTCAAATCCTTATTAATAAAATGTGTGCTACTGGAAAGAAAAAAAAAAAAAAACACCTTTGTTACTTAATCCATGAACAGTCATTTCTAGTTGGCCTGCGTAAATGTCATGAAAAGTAGGGAAAAATATAATTCTTGAGAAAAAAAATACATTTTTATGCTTACTATTCTTTTGCCAAATTAAGTATTATGGTTGGAAATTTAGGGTGGAGGCTCACTGGAAAAAAAAATAGGAATCAGACACTCTGGTTTGCTTTCATCATCAAAGGCTTTTTAAGAGCTTGGATGGATCCTGAGCCCCTCACATTTTCATGGGGGGAATAATCTTACTTTGCAAAGATAGTATGAAATTTATTAAGGCACTGTTGGGATTTCCATGCTTGGCTAAAAAGGCTTTTCATATCTTTTTTCAATATTCAATTTTGAGGTGGTCAAAATATGATGGAAAAATACATCATCCACACCAGAAGCAATGCTGTTATGAAATTCTCTAAATGATAGCGGTGTCTTGATGGGCTGTCTTGTCCTTTCTAAAGCTCTCTGTTAAAGAGTTGCTAATATTCAGAATTTAAAAGGGAAAGGAAAGTCAAAATAGTCTCTTTTTAAGAGAATTTAAAAATTGCTGTCCAAGTCATTTCTCCTTAGCTTTGTCAATAAGGACACTGCTGTTCTAGGCACAACCACTTAGGATCTGCTTGTAGTTACAGATAGATAAAACTCTGTTGGAAAATTGAATGTGGCTGAAAAGTCCAAAGAGGGGAAAGAAAGCAAATTTAAAAATACATATGTTTCAATGGATGTGTCAGAAACAAAACTTGTATTTTTGTTTTCAAATTTGAAAACAAACATTTTCATGTTTCATCTTCTCATTGAGTGTCTATAAACAGACACTCAAAGTAGCAGCCATTGTGTCTACAAGGTGTCAGATTCCAGTGGGCTGAATATCATTCATATTGCCATATAATAGAGCACAAAAAATGACACGTGACTATTTATACATACAACCTATGGTGACAAATTTTAAATAGGTCCCCAAGAAATAATCACAAGGTTAAGTGGATGGTTTCTGCTTATGTTGGTAGCTTTCAATAACAGTGCTTTGCTTAGAAGGTCACAGGGGGATTTCTTTTGAGTATTCAGAATAAAATTATTTTCTTTACTCTTTATATACATTCTTCAGACGCCCATGACTACCTTCCTGCGCTAATAATGACCACGCAATAGGAAGTAAATAAATGTGCCACTGTTACTTTGTCCTACAGAAATTACTCTTTGGATCTGGGGAAAGGCTCAGTAGCTTAAAGCCCTTCCTGCCCAAGTGTGAGGACCACAGCTCCGATTTGCAGCATCCACAAGACATGCCATTAAGCTGCACGGTATTATTCCAAATCCAGTGTAAGAACCCAAAATGTGTGGCAGAAACATCTGATATGACATATTTCATCAACAAAATTCTCTTTGTTATATATAATGCACATAGTCTCTTTGTACAGCCTGGTGACCCATTTACTTCTAGCCCCTAAGACGCACACAAATGATTTTTGTCCAAGTGTTTATCTCTTTCTCAATTAAACCTTCTCAGTTAAAAAAAAAAAAAAACCTGAAAACTCCCTTGATTCAGTTTTCATTTGTGATTAAAAGTGATTGCATTTTCAGTTATGTTGGTTCACCATGAGGATAAAAACACATTTTTTTTTTCCACACAAGAAGGAAATGTGTAATGAAAACTTAGACACCAACACATTAAGCAAATCTCATGCGTGGCTTGCAAAATTATATCTGAGATTTTTGGCAGCTACATGTGATCATGTTTGTACCAGGAAAACTCTCATTGTCAAGGGTAATATAATCCAAATATTTTAGTTCCCAGTGAGAGGGGAATAAAAAAGACAAGAACTGCCCATGAATTCCGGCCACCAAGACTGGATGTAACAGATTTGAATGAGGAAATCGGATTTGGTGTCAAGCCTAATAAAACGAAGAGATGTTTTTTGATGGGCAAGAGGGAAAGATGGGTTGAGAATATGCTGTAGTCCCTGCTGAGAGGGTATTTTTGACTTGGGACAAAATAATATTCACAGTTTCGCTTTGGAGTCATTATTGCTCCTGGACTCTCTCTAATTTGAACCTCACAGGGGTCATCTGGGACTCTGTCATCTCTAATTCTCTCCACTTCACTGAATCATGCTTCAAACTGCCAGGGTGACCACCCAGAAAGCCCTGTTTATGTAGAACTTGGCTTTCGCAGCGGCATCCATCTGAAGAGCTAGCATCTGAATGCTAGTTCACAATGCTTCCACAATGCTCTCCACAACGCTCTCCACCTTCTTTCATCCATTGAAGGGAATGTGGTTGTCTTATGGGAACTTTTCTGTTGGACTTCTCCCCTTGTCATTGAACATACTGGACTTCAGTACAGTGGGCACACATGCTATCTTGCTTTAGAATCTCTAGAATAATGTTCATGTAAAACAAAACAAAACAAAACTTTTTAAAAATTATTTATGTTTTAAAATAAATTACAGTTTATTCAATTTGTATCCCAGCTGTAGCCCCCTCCCTCATCCCCTCACAATCCCACTCTCCCTCCTTCTTCTCCCATACCCCTCTCCAAGTCCAATGATAGGGAAGGTCCTCCTCCCCTTCCCTCTGATCCTAGCCTATCAGGTCTCATCAAGACTGGCTGCATTGTCTTCCTCTGTCAGGCCACAAAGGAAGACAAAACAAAACTTCTAACCTGGTAGGGTAGCAAAATATATTTTGTTCTTATTTAATCCCTGATATTTCAAAGTATCCCAAATGCAGATTTGTTTCTTTTGGTACCTTAGTGAAGAATATTTTGTTATTAAAGAAAAAAATAGTCAATTTGTGGATATGGAAGTGGAGGACAAAAGGATTCAGAAATAAGGCATCAAGAAGTTTTATCTCTTTTGGCTCAGGAATCATTAGAAAAACAAGATGAGGTTAAAGCAATAATAGTGGCAGTTGAACATTTAGGAAAGACTAGGGGTGGGGTATCTTATTCTATAACATGCTTGTCTCACACCCGGAAGGACCCAGTTCAAAACTTAGAACCAATGTAAAAGGTGGCTAAGGTAGTTCATTGGGTAAAAGCACTTTTCCTGTGCTGCTGTCTGTTAGTTTCTTTCAAATTGAAAATTCCCTCCAGAAGGGACTTGAAATTGGTGAGATTCAGGGACTAAACATGAAGTCAAAGTCTGGGAAATCAGAAACTTGGGAGATTCTTTGTGACCTCTCCCTGCAAGTATACAAGTGAGTAAGCAATCGCTGGGTGGGGGCTGGGAGTAGGTGGGGAGACTCTTACCAACCCACCTGCTAAAGAGATTGTCAGACTGTTTAGCTTCCTGAAGCTGCACTGAGAGATACAGGTTTGAAGCTTGCACGAATCCTCATCTATGATGAGATGGGCTTTTCAGTGACGCAGCTAGCTGCTTTTGAGTATCATTGCTCTTTGTAAGTTTAACTCTTCACCTATTTTGCTTTTATTAACCCCAATAAAAACTCATTGGTTCACAAATTTGGACACTGTAATTGTTACGTTGATCTGTCATGGATTCTCTTTCTGGGATGAATAAACATGTCTGTTTACTATTCTTTCTGTTTCCCAGGTAAAGTCTTTCACACGTTACCAAGCAAGGCTGATGACCTGAGTTCAAACCAAGAAACCTTCATGGTAGAAAGATGTTCTCTGACCTCCACAAATATGCTATGGCACAAATGTGCTTGTATTCATATATACACATTACACACAGACATCATATATATATATATATATATATATATATATATATCTTATACATACATTATACACAGACACTAATTACTGTTGTTATTGTTAAAAAACTAATAATGATATAGAAACCCTTGTAAAATTACCAGTGTGGTGGTATAGGCTTTAATCCCAGTGCTGGGCAAGTGGGAACAGGAAGAACCACATGGCCCAGCCAGTCTAGTCTACTTGGTTAGCTCCAAGCCAATGAGAGACCTAGTCTCAACATTCCTGAGATGACACCCAAGGTTTCTTTAGCCTCCACATGCATGCACATGCAAGTGCACATGTACTGGCACATTTATATGCTCCACGTGTACACACACATACCCAAGTGCACTTTTCAAAGACTTGGGAAGATGATAGGAGACATTTGCGATGAGCAGAAGAGATTTTGAATGTTCATTCAATTAAATGCAATAGCCTTGGAGATCATGTGCTCCTATAATGTTCTTTCCTGCCACCTTTGAATCAACTGTTTTACAACTCTGTACAAACAGAATCTATGAATAGAAAATTGGAAGAAATACAAGTAGTTCTTGTCCATAAAGTATAAATTGTGTTTACTAGTGGTATGATTATAGAACAGTCTTTTTGTAGCTATTTGTGAATTTATTTCATAATTGAGCCCTTTGGGTTCTTCAGTGTGTTATTACATCTCTCTGGTTCCCTCATTCATTAATGATTTAAAGAAAATGATCAGCACCTGTGCATTTTATATGCATGTATGAAGTCATGGAAAATTCTTTTATAAATATGTCCTTTAATGAGCAGGTTTTGAGTTAGTTTAAGTCACTGATACTAAGTTATTACAGCTGTTATTTGACAAGTTCAAACTAAGGATCTAGAAAAATATCACAGCAGTAAAGAGGATAGAGTGACATATCAGTCACAAATTATCAAAAACCACCTTGTGGGACACAGATATCAAAGCATTGAGAATCAATATTGAGAAAATTCAATGTCCCAAGACGTGGATAGAGTAGAAAGAGGCACAATGACGTTGTCTGTGCTTCAACCTGTTTATTTAAACATGGTATAAATGAATTTGAAATTTGAAGTTATCTGATTTTCTCCTATACAATTTCTTGGGCAGCACTGTATGTTCTCAACATGGCTGCTGTTCACTAGTATGTTTTTAAGTGGTTCGTAGTGGTAGATAACCAAAATTTCTTATAGAAACAGGTGACATTTGAAAATTAGGATTTTGAGTATTCTTAAAATTTTCTGATTCTTGTAATAAAAAAAAATAAATGACTATTTTGCCATTTGTCTGTATGACATGAAAACAAATGGAGATGATAGGATTCATATATTTTCTCTTGGAGCTCTGTAGATGTGTTTTGCCTCTAATCATACAGCTATTTCAGAACAAATTCAGAGGGCTTGTTTGTAATCACCTCTGCTGTTCATGAACACGATTTCAGATGGAAAATTCTGCATGTGTTTTTGTGTGGGGGTGTATCCTCTGAGGATTTATGTTGCTTACTATTTTGTGTGTTTTGGCTCATATGAGTCTTCCTGGCTCAGGATATGGATACTACCATTGTTTTGAGACCCCCAAGTTCACATTCAGCAGATTTCTTTATCTTCTTCCAGTGTCACTCCCAGGGCAATCTTTGTTTTCCCTTTCTAAATTCAGGTTATCTTTGCTAGACCTTACTGATTTTTTTTTTCTCAATTCTGTTCCCCTTTCCAGAATTACTTGTTTACAGAGTACAGAAGTACTACTTAAATATTCACGTCACTTACAATATAGTGATTTGACTTGAATGAGTGTGGTGCTCCCATGGAACCCAGGACCATGAGAATGCTAGGCTACTTTCCCATCTCACTGCAATCACCAAAGCTTACCAGTGAATGTATTGAAGAATATTCACTTTACTGTGTAACCACTACCACCAGCTGTCTCCAGAAAATCGGTAGCCATTAAATAGGACTCATTACATACGGAGACTTTGGTAACTAACAGTTTGCTTTCTAACTCTATGAGCTGCATTGTTATATGCATCTCGTGTGCCTCTACCTTCTTTAATTCAGCATAATGCTCAAAGTTCATTTGTGTTGTTGTAGCATAAAGAAGAATGTTCTCATTTTTTCTGCTCAGTAGTATTCCATTTCATTAAACACACTTTTGTTCTTCCATTCATCCACTAATGGACACTTAAGCTGCTTTCATGCTTTTGGCTTTTGTGAATGATTCACTGAACACTGATACAGGAATATTTGTTTGAAACTCTACTATCTGCTCTTTTCCTACAAGTAAGGTTGCTGAATCAGGTAGTCAAGTGTTCCTAATCTTCTTTTAACTCTTTGAGGAATTGCCATACCTGGGAGGATGCACCTCAAAGGATGAACACCCAACTTACAGATGTATAATTTGGTGAGAAAAAAAATGTGCCTTCTATCATATTCTAATGAACAATCTGCTCATACCAATACAATGCATAATTTGACAGCAGGAGAGCTTTAAAGAGTATAGCCACTGATCCTACTTCCAACTTAAGTTTTGATCAAACTGCCAAATGAAATTTTCATTTAAAAATAATAAAAAACCAAAACACTTGATCAAATCAATCAGATAAACATTTTTATCCCAAAACTTAGTTGCTGTCTTTATCACAACATATTTAGTTTTCCCAAAATCTAATAAATTGTATTATATTTTATCGCACGCACACGTGTGTGTGTTTAGTAATAGCTTTGTACTGTTGCCTAGCCAAGTTAACAATATTGTACTTTCTTAAAAAATGAATATTTTGGTATTTTAAAATATTTTTAATGATTTGAATATGTAGTATTCCCTACAAAGTCATCTACCGAAGGCTTGGTCTCAGCTGATGTTGTTATTGAGAGGCATCTGGATAATGAGGCTCTAACTTAATGGGCCAAGACACTGATGAGTTTATATTGAATGGCCATTAGAAATGTGGGTTTGAATGTGAGGAAGTAACTGTGGAATGTGTTCTGCACTCTCCACTTGCTGTCCAGCACCGTATGGTCAAATTGCTCTATTGCACTCCCAGCCTGATGTTTACCTTACTGCCCACTGTCTCAGTCCAATCTCTGATACGGTGAGCCAAAGTAACTCTTTCCTCTGATAAGTTGCTTCACTGAGGTAGTTTTGTCTTACACAACAAAGAGCTTGCAGCAAGATTTATTTATTATTCTACCTGTGTCGCCTGTCACCTCCTATTGCACTCAGGAAAGTCAGTGTTCACTTCCTGTCTGATATCACAGCATGCTCCCTTTTGTCCATAGGCTCTATGGAATCTCTACTGCTCACAGCTCACATTTTCTCTCAAATCTAAAAAGGTCCAACTGGCAATTTTGTTTCATCCTAAACCCTTTTCTACTTCTAAGTTTCTGTGTATTTTCAGGAATACCATTCTCCACCTAACCAAACTCCACTCATCGTTTCACCCATAGTTCAAATTCTTTTTCTTCTGCAAGCATTTCCCAAGTTTCTCAGTTGGCTTTCTTCTCTGTTTACTCCCCTGGCTGTTTTTATCTCTGAGGCTCACAGTGTTGAGAAGAGCATGCTCTGTGCTTTCTTGACCAGTGATCTTATCTAGGGGCTTGACTTCCCTGTGGAGAATACAAAAGTAGAAAGAATCATGCACTTATCCACATTATTTTTGCCACAAAATAAATAAAAATCTCTATATAGAAGGATAAATTAGTAAATGTATGGAAAAGAAACAAATTAGTAAAAACGTAGTAGGATCTTAGTCACTATTTCTTAACTTTACCTTGGGTTTATAGTTTATCTATGAATATTATGTATATATTTCTCTTTTTTTTCATATGTTTAGAAACAACACCTTTTAATTCTAATATGAATACTTGAATGATAACATAGACACTATTCTTTAGCGCCTGTTTTCTACTTGAATTCAGTGTTTCATTTGAATAGTGTTTACCAAGATGAGCAATAACCTGTCTTCCTGGAAAAATCTCCAAACATTGTTATCTACAATGACACCGAGGGGCCCTCTTTACAGCTCATTCTGGTTTTCCCTGTGTAATGCAAATAAATAAAACCATAAAGTAAGGCACAGGGAAAACGGAGGTAAGGCATTCCTGCCGTTAACAGCTTCCAAATCAATGCGGACACTGGGGTTTGTTCATAATCCTCTTACTAATTTATGTAAAAGCTCCCTTTTGTCATTTTCTTTTTCCCACTGGGTTTCACATTTAAAGCAGTACGTTGCAGTGGTTGTCACGTTGTTTGGTTTTGGGACAGTGATATGTCACTTCAGTATTGCTTTCCTGTGCCAGTATGTCGAGCAGTGTATGCATTCCGAGTATTTTTGATCACTACATTATCACTGTTGCAGGATCCCAGACTCCCATGGTACGTTTTGTCCCTGCACCCAAACTGTCCCGTCATTTTACTGGGGAAGAAAAGAGTTTTCAGTCCAAATGTTTTTATGTTCATGTTTCAAACTGTGTGTTGCTTCTCTAAAGTACTGAGAGTTACATCAACTCTATCAAGTTTTACAGATAATCACTTTAATAAAAAAATCTGATAAAACGTTAATAGGTTCTTCAGAGGTAAATTTGCATGCTTTTGAAGTTATTTAAGCCCCTGAATTTTCTAAGAATTTGTGACTAGTTTGAAGGTGAGCAGTTGGAACACTTACCACTTAAATCCACTAGAGGTCTCAATTTGTATGTATGTGGCTTTTTTGGTTTTTTTTGAAAGCTGCTAAACTATTTTTACTGTGAATGCATCTGATAGCAAAATATTATGAAAAAATATCCTCAATAACAAACTATTACTTGTGAATTCATTGTAAATAATAGCAGGTTTTAATTAATATTAATTTTTGTTGTATAGTTCCTGTTAAAATCATACATATCATTTGCAAAATGTTTTCTAAGCTCACAGTATTCTTTGCTTACATGAACACAAAGACACTCAATGTTTTTCAATGGGAAGCATATATGAGGTGTTTTCTATTGAATATTTTAAGTAGTTTTTTTTTTCAAAAAAAATCTTTGAAAGTTTCATAGTTTTACACAATGCATATTCATCTCCTTAAGAGATTAACCTCTAAAAAAGTTTTTGAACTAAGTGCTTAATGTTTCTTATGATTATGAATAAACAGCTCTAGAATTCTTGATTTTTTATCATGGGCCTCACTGATCATAAGCGTGTGCTAACTGGTTTATAATTTATTTTGAAATATAAACCAAAGAAAGAAAGAGCATGATTTTTGGTTTAAAGAGTTTAGGCAAGACATTCTGTAAGTCAGAACCTTGGCCACTGTATTAGTTATTTCTGAGTTGCTGTGACTATAATACTGAGAGACAGTATTGTTTGGGCTCATGGTTCTAGAAGTTTCAGTCCATCACCACAGAGAAAGCAAGGGAAACATCAGAGTTCACAGAAGTGAGAAGTGTGGAGGAAGGGTTATAACATTCCTGTAGACACAGACCAGTGGAAAGACTGGGAGAAACCTGATTCACACACACACACACACACACACACACACACACACACACACACACACTGAACTCCCACTCCATTGATCTATTCCATGCAGCTAGGCCCCACTTTCCCAGACCTGCAGAGCCTTCCACCACAGCTAGGGACCAATGTTTAAATCAGGAAACAGTGGCGACACTTCATATTAAAACCATAACAATCAGCTAAGAGACCATTGCCACCATTAATCCTGTCTAGCTTCATTATACCAATAATAGAATGCCCCCAAAGTGTGTCTATGGGTATTTGTTAAATTTAATTGCTAAAAAAAAAAAAAAAAAAAATACACAAATCTGTTCTTTTAATTCTGTACTTTAGAAAAACATTAATTCTTTTGACTGGGATTCACACTTATACTTGCTGCTCTTGTGGAGTCTCTGAGCACATGAATAACATCAGCCTGACTAAGCTTTTGTTGGGTTGATAATTAATCAGCTTCCAGGCTAATGGAACTCAGTTTCTTTTTACCAAGAAGCCCTTTTGAAGTGGCCAGATCATCGTATCTGTAAGTGAGAATTGCAGGATGGGGGTGAGGACAATGGACAATATCTATAAAACAGTTTTCCATGTGCTAGACAGTCTGTACATTATACCAACCACAACAGTAAGATTTCCTCAGTGCTACTGGCAATTCTATAAATAATAGCTTATTCACTTTACAGTGTTCCCTGAAGGGAGCTCCTCAGTTTACAAAAAAAGATGAAAAGGAACTCAGAATGTTTTTGTAATTTTTCAGTTCTCTATAGTAATTTACAACTGTGACTGTATTAAGTTTGGTAGTGGTCATGGCACTGACTTAGTGACCATGCCTTTATCTCTGGTAGTGTATTAGTTTGTGCTTGATCCTTTCAAGGAACCTATGTATTGACCAATGAGTAAAACTTTTTTTTTTTCTGGGTATCAACTATAATTCCAGAAATCTGATAGAAAGCAATACTGTAATAGAAAAAAAAAAAGACATTGTTTTATTAGAAACATAAAGTGTGCTTAGAGAGATAACAAAGTATAAAATTATTCTAAGTAGATCTATGAGATGCTTGTCTGCTGGAAGGCTTAGTATATAAAAGCATCAGAGTTCAAAGTAAAATCCTTCTAGCGATTTTATGCTAAAGTTCATTTGAAACAAGCACTTTTCTTTCTCGGTAAATGAAATGACACTATAAGAGGTAGAATCAAAAACAATATCATTTAAAGGAAATTGCCTCAGCTATAGCAGTGAAGAGAGGAGCCTTTGAGTGAATCTGTGTGATGAAGCCCAACAGCAGGATCTAATCAATTATGTACTGCTTTAGCTTTCCATGTTATCTCAAAACTGACATGAGATGTTAAAAAAAGAAAAAGACCTTACATCATAAAGATAAGATTAACCAATTCTCTTACCTTGTCAGAGAAAAAAAGTTCTTCATGCTGAGAAACTATAGTCACCAACAAATCAAATTGCCACACAGCAGATTTCTTTCTGTAGGAAGATTTTAAGATTGTTTGAAGTGGGTTTGCTTTGAAGAACTTTCAAGAGCACAAAGACCTTGAGTGGTAGCATCATGTGTAGTCCCCAAAAGGCTCTGGGTTCTTTGGTGTCATAAGTCTTAACCATCATGACTTAAATGCATCTATTTCTAAAATATTGGGATGCACACGTATATTACACACGGGCAAGTATCTTTTCCCTGTCTCTTTGTTTGCACTCATTTGATAGAACCAAATACACATCTTACAGTATGAAGTTTGAAACACAGCAGTGATAATGAAGTTAGAAGCCACGAGTTTTAAATGTTCCTCTAGAAGAAGTACAAAATGAGTTAGACGTGATGATTAATCTTGGCTGACAACTCGATTAAATCCAGAGCCACCTTGAAGACAAATCTCTGGGCATATTCGTGCAGGAGTACCTAGACCAAGTTCATGGATATGGGAAGATCTAACCCACATGTGAGCAGTATGGTACCCTGGCTGAAGTTGCCGACTACATAAGGAGAAAGGAGACTGGGATTTAAACATGGGCGCTCACTGCTCTGTTTCCCGACTGTGGCTGCAGTGTGACCAGGTGCCTTCCACTCCTGCCACCAGACCTTCCTTGTAAGGGTGTGTACTCGAAACTTTGAGCTCAAAAATTTCTTCCTCAGGAAACTTCATTTAGGCAGACCCAAGATTCTTGGTAGAGAAAAGAAATTTAGTTATGAGGCAAGATGAGGCAGAAATGGGTGTATTAAAGGGATTTTAATATAGATTTTAAGCAAAAAGGTCAAGAAAAAAGGGGGAATGATGCCCAGGAAAAACTAAGACATAGACAGGACTCCAGATCAGAGAGATGCAGAAGGCATAGTATCTTCATTGTGCACAAAGTTGAAGTTTCTAAGAGAATGTGTGTGAGGGATAGAGGTCCTACCAAGGTCATATACATTCAGGTGGTTATGCCTGGATCATTGCTACTTCAATATAAAATATCCATATATAAAAGGAATATTAACTCAAAATTCTCAAGCTTCATAGCAAATGTTGATAACTACATTGGAATTTCTGCTACTCAGCTGGCAGGAGGCTTGGACCAGATTCCATGGTGAAGGACTCTTTGTCTTTTATACATCCCTATGGTTTCCCTCGTCTTTCTATCCTGCTTCAAAGGTCTATGTCAAAAGGACAGAATAAGCACTACATTACTCTACCCTTGGCCTCTGTATAAATATTTTTGGAAGAAATTCTAAAAATGATCTCACTGTAACCTGTTACCATAGCATCTACTAGCATCTACTATCATAGCAGAGTAGGTACTGTTTGCTGTATATCAAGCCACTGGTTTAATCAATAGAAAGTTGGAGCAAGGCACTGAGCAGAGCAAGCAAATGGGAAAACCAGGACTTGAGTTCAGGCAGTCCAATTCAACATAAGACAGGACCGAAAGACAGTGAAAATCCTGTAAACATGAGTAAGAAGAAGGGCCCCTTATTCTAGAGTTCAGATGAGGCCTCAAGCTGTGCAGCCAGAATTCCAGCACAATTAACAACTGTTTAATGTCTTTTTCCCTTCTTAGCTGCAAACCTGCAGTTTCTTAGGAGGCTCACCAGCAGCCCTGTTTACACAGAAAGGCTAACACTGTACTCCTGTGCAATCCTAGTGGCTTTTGGCTTTGGCTTTATCACATAATTCTAGCCAAGGCATCCTTGGAGTCACCTGTAATTTCACCTACAAAGAAGGTAGAAAACAAAAATAAACAAGTTTTTTTTTTTTTTTTTTTTTTTTTTAGTAGTTTTTTGAGATGTAACTTGAGAGCTATCCATTGGATACATATAACTCATTCTTAGAAAATTAATTGTGACTTTTTCTTGAGGAACCTGTACCTGTACTTGGGTAGGTCTTACTCTCTATGGTTCTCTTAGAAACTCCCAAGTCTATGCTTTTGGGTGTGCCCTGTTTTTCATGAAGACCCTCGTCTCCTACACCTCAAGATTACAGCCTATACAACATTTTTCATAATGCTCTTACCCATTTCAAACTGACTGTGCCTGAAATCCTTTTGTGTGTATCTCCTCACCGCTGACACCAGGTTTGCAAAGTCCGCCAGCTTGTCGACAACTTCTCAAAATGCCTGAGCAGATGAACCAAAGCCTACATTCAAATGCATTCTAGCCATTTAAGGTTATCATTTCAAAAGTTAACATTTCTTTCTCAGTAATGTAGCCATGGCTAAAATACTTCTGGAATGAATTTCCTGGAATCACCTTAAGAACTTACAGTACAGTTTTTAAAATATGTTCTGTGATGGCAAGTCTTTCCTTGAAGAAGGATATTATTTTAGGTACAATGAGAGGCTTTTGTAGACAGATACAAGTAAAAAAAAGTCTTTCAATTGAATGATGCAATTTTAGTTTAAACAAAAAGAAAGAGAAAGGAAAGAAAAAGGAAGAAAGAAAAAGAAAGAACAAAATAGAAAGACAGGGAGAGGTACTTACTTACAAGCAGATATTAGACCTATAGTACAGGATAACCATACTACAGTCCACAAACCGGAAAAAGTTAAGTAACAAGGAGGGCTGAAGGGAGGGTTCTGAAAAGTCACTCAGAAGGAGAAAAAAAAAGACAGCAGATGTGGATGAAGAGAGGGAACTGAACACGAAGACTGAAGTGACCACCTCCTAGCCAGGCAGGACTAGTGGCAGGAGGGGAACAACAACCCACGGACAAAAATCTTTGATCCAAAAAATTACCCTGCCTACCAGAAGTGCAGGTATAAAGAGAGAGCAAAAATTGAGGGAATGTTCAACCAATAATTGGCCCAACCTGAGACCCACCCCCAGGGTAGAGAGCCAGCCCCTGACACTATTAATGATGCTCTACTGTGTTTGCAGACCTGGAAATAAAAAGAAAGCCAGAGGGACATTCTAATGCTTCTCACTCCCAACAGCTGTCCTGCTCCTACGTTCTTTGTGACACACTTTCTTACTTTCATGTAAAATGCAGAGGGGAGCTGGTAAGTTCTCAGGACACTGTAAAGAAGAAAATGAAAGAGAAAGTCTGAACAAAAATAAGACAACACATATGGATGAGAGAGCTACATACAACAACCAAAGATGTCCTGTCCTCACCCATGTGTTAAAACTTGTAGCTGTACTCCCTGTTCTGTACCTTCTCTTCAGTTCCCTCTGTCTCTGTTTCTCTGTCTCTTAAAATTTTCTTCCTCATGTTGCTAAAGAATAGTCTAGAAGATGATAAAATAAGATAGTCAAAATTTCACAAGGTGATTATTTTATAATCTGTGGAATAGTGAGCTGGTTGGTTTTGTGAGGTTGACACAAGAACTTCTAGGATGTGGAACCCTCAGCTGAGGAGTTGCCTCCATCAGAGTGGTCTGCAGAGCATGTCTGTGTGACATTTTCCTGACTAATGATTGTTGTGGAAAGGCCCAGTCCACTGTGGGCAGTGCCACCTCTGGCCAGTTAGTCCTGGGTTGTATAAGCAGACTGTGCAAGAGAAGGGAAGCAAGTCAGTAAACAGCATTCCTTCCTGAACTCTGTTTCAGTGCCTGGCTCCAGGTTCCTGCCCTGCCTGAGTTCATGACTTGGCTTTTCTCTGTGGACTGTGATCAGGATAAGCCCTGCATTCTACAAGTTGCTTATGGTTGTGCTGTTTTATCACAATAGAATGAAAATTATGACATAAAGGGATAGAACAAAACGCAATAAGTTTTTGTCCATCACTCATTTTAAAAAGTAGTTGTTTTATTGATGTAGTCTTGATTTTGCTTTAAATTCTACTTTTTGGGGTAACTTTTTTATTTACCAATTTTACATATAAATAAACTTTTATTTTCTCTTCAATTACTGACACTTTCTTCTACTTGATTTCTTCTGCTGCTGGGGTTCACTGATAAGTTTTCTAATATTAAATATTTCAGTCCTATCTTTATTTCAGCTTGAGTTTTTTTCAGGATTTCTATCTCTTTATTAAGTTCAGTTTTCAAATCCTGTACTGTCTTTGTCATTTCACTTAGCTGCTTGGTTTGCATTTTCTTTGTCTTAAGTTAGGAGTTGATTTAGATCCTATTTCATCCAGGTGATTTCCTGTCTCCTATTTAAATTCTTTAAATTCTTAAGTCTTATTTATAGTAGGCAAATTCCGTGTCCTGAGATCTTTCTGAGTAATTTCAACTGGAGAACATTTCTATGGGGTAGTGGTCATTTGTGTGTGTGTGCATATGTGTGTCCTCTTGATCTTTCAATACTGTTTGCGCTTTTGTAGATAAGAACTGTTTGTCTGGATTGCATCCCTAG
Source organism: Psammomys obesus (assembly GCF_907164565.1). Classification (NCBI taxonomy): domain Eukaryota; kingdom Metazoa; phylum Chordata; class Mammalia; order Rodentia; family Muridae; genus Psammomys; species Psammomys obesus. The sequence continues at coordinate 3,572,563 of NW_026592666.1, forward strand.
CTATATGTCTGATGTGAAGTTGTAGGCTGTCTATGTTGAGCAGAAATTTGGTTCTGTTTTGCTGTTGCCTAAACTTAGTTTTTATTTCAGGCCAGGTTGGAGGAGTGAGGAGGCCAATCCTTATATACTCAGTGTTGATTATTCATTGAAGACTCTGGGGTGATTCCAGCAAAGTGGTATGTCGTCCATGAAATTTATAATCTAAGGCAATGGTTTTCAACTCCTCCGGAAATCCTCTATCTCCAAAAATATTTACATTATGATTCATAACAGTAAAGTTACATTTATGAAGTAGCAACAAAAATAATTTTATGGCACAACACAAGGAACTGAATTACAGGGTCACAGTATTAGGATGGTTGAAAACCACTGCCTTAGAGTCATGGTAGAGCACCTGAGTGAAAAGAGCACACAAGTGTGGTTCTGGACTGGGACCTAGGCAAGAGGATTCTCAGGATGGGATCCTGCTTAGGCCTGGAGAGATGGTGTACACTCATAATTCTGGGTCAGAGTAGTAGGCAAAAGAGTGCACAGATATGGCTCCTGCTTGGGTATGTGCCTAGAGGAGTACAGTGGAGCGGCAGTGGTGGCTCAGAGTAGGTCTGACTCTGCGAGTCTTTCTGGCTCCTTTCTGGGCCTGAGACTGTGCCTGCAGAAAGGTAGGAGAAAGAAATTATTAAGACTCACCAAGGGAGGCAGATCTTTGTGGTGCCAAAGATGTGCTGCTCCCTAACCTCCTGCCTTGGCATGTAGGGCCAACATAGATAGATGGCATCTGCTGATGAAGGTCTTGGATCTTCTACACAAGACAGCCAGAGTATGATCTGGATGTATTCATAGGAGAGAGCCTGAAAAGGAATACAACTCTATCCTCAGGAGGCAGACAGACCCATGGGTGGTACAGAAACCAGTCCTGGGACTTGGGCATCAGTGATACGGAAGCAGGTGCTTGAGGCATGTAAGCTTTCTCTGGACTTGCAAGGGGAGGCCCCAATCATAAAGCCTAGATCCCTGTTTCTGCAGCATTCTAAGACGAGAGGAGTGGCAGATCTCTTTGTCTAGGTCCTGAGACTGACTTTACTCTTGAAAATATGACTTTTAGGGTTGAAATTGCTATTTTAAATAAGACTGTTAGGGTTTATGTTTGTACCGGAAGGGTATGATAGGACTTTCAGAAACTAATGAAATATTACTGCAAGTTTCTATTACAATTATTTTCGGCAATAGAAATATTTGGTACGTGGATTTAGTTATGTGTTGTTAAAGGATATGGCTCCTAGCACACTGACCCTTCTATGCCAAGCTAATGTATGTGTGGACTTCATTTTCAGTCACCTAAATCTTTCGATACCATTATTTGTATGTTTTTGTTTTCTGTTCTCTATTGATATGTTTTATTCTGCATAATAGTTTATAATTCTGTGCCTTTTATGTTAATGAAAACTTCTTTTAAAAGTAATTTATTTATTTTTATTTTTGTTTTTAAAATGTTTTTTATTTAATTTTCTATTTATTCACTTTACATCCCTATTAAAACCCCTCCCTCTCTCCTTCCAATCCAGTCCTCTCACACTCTTACCCTTTTCTCCACTCCTCTTCTCTTTAAAAAAAAGGGAACCCCACATAGCAAGATGCATCAGGACTGAGCACATCCTCTCTCACTGAGGCCCAGCTAGGCAGCCCACCTAAGGGAATGTGATCCAAAAGCAAGCAACAGAGTCTATGTCAGAGACAACTCTGCTCCAGTTGCTAGGGGATCCTCATGAATAGCAATTTGCTGATCAGCTACATATGTGTAGGGGACCTAGGTCTAGTCAATACCTGGTCTCTGGCTGGTGGTTCAGTCTCTGTGAGCCCTCATGGACCTTTGTTAGGTGACCTGTTGATCTTCTTGTGGAGTTCTTGTCTCTTCAAAGTTCTTCTATCATTCCTCTAACTCTTCCACAAGATTCTCTGAGCTCTGCCTAATGTTTGGCTGCGGGTTTCTGTGTGTGTTTTGATCCACTGCTTGGTGGAGCCTCTCAGAGGACAGCTGTGCTAGTCTCCTGTCTGCAAGTATAGCAGAGTATCAATAATAACAGTGTGAGGGGCTGGCTCTCTCTCGTGTGGTGGGTCTCAAGTTGGGGTAGTCATTGTTTGGCCCTTCCCTCCATCTCTGCTCCATCTTTATCACAGCATACCTTGTTGGCAAGGTAACTTTCGGGTAAAAGATTTTGTAGGTGGTTGGTATCCCCCTCTCTCCACTGGACATCTTGCCTGGCTATAGGAGTTGGCCACTTCAGTCTCCAAAACCCTGCATCTAGGAGTCTCAGCATGAGTCATCCCCATATCTACCCAGGAGCCTACCTTTTTTGAGGGTCTCCAGCTTGTCCCAAAGATACCCCCTCCACCAGTTTCCCTTCTCTATCCCAGTCCTCTTATCTCCCACCCATGACCTCCCCACACCTGATCCCCACCCTTGTCCCCCTTCCTACCCCTATTCCCACCAAGTTCTCACTCATCATCACACTTCTAAAGACTATTATATTTTGCTTTTTGGGGGGTGATATAAACATCCTCCCTTAGGTCCTCCTGTTACTTAGCTTCTTGACCTGTACTATATGGTTAATATTCACTTATAAATGAATATGTGCCATCTGTGTCTTTCTGGGTCTGGGTTACCTCACTCAGGAGGATCTTTTCTATTTCCATCCTTTTGCCTGCAAATTTCATGATTTCCTTATTTTTAATAGCTAAGTAGTATTTCATTGTGCAAATGTGCCACAATTTCTGTATTCATTCTTTGGTTGAGGGACATCTAAGTTGTTTCCAGATTCTGGCTATTATGAATAAAGCTGCTATGAACATAGCTGAACAAATTTCCTTGTGGAATGGTGGAACATCTCTTGGGTAAATGCCCGGAAGTGGTGTAGCTGAGGCTTGAGGTAGAGCTATCCCCAGTTTTCTGAAGAAAATAAAAACAAAAACAAAAAACAAACAAACAAAAAAACCCCACCAGATTGATTGCCAAAGTAGTTGTGCAAGTTTGCATTCCCACAGCAATGGAGGAGTATTCCCCTTGCTACACATTCTAGCCAGCATGTGTTATAATTTGAGTTTCTTTTTTTTTTTTTATCTTAACCAGTCTGATAGATGTAAGATAGAATCTTAGAGTCATTTTGATTTGTATTTCCCTGAGGCTAAGGATGCTGAACATTTCTCTAAATTCTTTTAGGCCATTAGAGATTCCACTGTTGAGAAGAATTCTTGGTTTAGCTTTCTACCCCATTTTTAAATTGGATTATTTGGTTTGTTGGTGTTTAATATCTTGAGTTCTTTAAATATTTTCACTATGTATTTAATAAAACAAATGCAAAGATTTTAAGCAATTAAATGAATTTATCTATTTAGCTCTCTATAATTCATAATAAATGTAAAGCATTCATACACTCAAATACTATCTCCCACCAATAAATTATATAAAAATATTTATTTCTGTGTTGTTTATGTATGTATATGTATTTATGTATTGTTATGTATTATTTTGTTCTTTTGAGGCATGTTGTTGCTGTAGCATAGACTAATTTGAAGTCACCATAAATCTACCATGTTGGTCCCAGAGTGCTAGGATTACAGACATGTGCCACCAAATCCAGCTCCTGTAACAAGCTAATACAACTCTCCTGAGGCTTCTGAAGACAAAAAAAAAATCTCTTGCTGAATGGGGAATGTTTAATAAAGAACGTTTTTATGTTACAAGTTCTCACTGCAATATGGGAACCTTTGGGTGTCATAGGAGATAGCAGATCTCAGTCAGGGCTTGTGGGCATACATTCTTCTAAACACTCACCATTAGAATTTGAACCATATTAAGAGGCAAGTCAATGTCAATAAAGACTGCTGGTACATAGGACAACATGGCTGCTGCATGTAAAGACTTCCTCCATGACGGAAGAAGAGTAGTTTTACCTTTGGGACTTGGAGTAGGCAATATGAAATGTCAACCCAATCAATGCCTCTATTTCCACTACACCTTAGCTGTGCAGACATAGATAATTCATTTGCTGAGGAGGACAGATGAAGTAACTGAAGCTGAACTTAGCATTTTGTTATATATGTAAGAAAAATTATGCTGAGAATAAAAAGTGAATGTAAAGTTAGATATATCAGTAGTTGAGCACATTGTCAGTTTTCTGAAAGCAAAATCATAATGGAAATAATTTTAATTTGTAGTCACTGATGCATCACTTAGTTTTCAAAACACAGTGAGCTATAAAAATCTAGAGTCCTGAATTTTCCAGGATTTCTCCCAAACACCTTGCTGTTACTGTTAAAGTAGGCAAAAACTTCAAAGTATTAGGTCACCACTCATATTTGTCCCAAATGTGAGGCACTGTCTGTACTCAATAGCTTAAACATGTTCATGTACTTACTTGATGTAATTGAGCAAAAAAAAAAAAAAAAAAAAAAAAAAAAAAAAAAAAAAAAAAAAAAAAGAAAAAGAAAAATCCAAAATGCATGTAGAAGCTGAATCATTTTCCATTTACTTTATCACATTTGGGATTGGCTAAGAAGCTCACAGAACAAATCTGGCCCACCACTTGTTGTTGTAAATAAAGTTTTATTAAAATACAGCCATGGTTAATAATTTACATGTCATTTATGGCTGCTCTCATTCCTAAAAAGCACTTACTGTCATGGTTGTGACAGAATATAGCCCACATTGTCATACTTACTATCTGGCTCTTTACAGTAATTTGCCAACCACATTTTTAATAATCTTATCACTAAAGACATCATCAGCTTCTTTTTAATTAGTACATCTACAAATAGGAAATACAGTTCATTCACCCAAAGTTTGAAAACTGTCTTGAAATCTAATGTTTGTGTCTCATCAGATTTCTTGCTCATGAATAAATCCCACTTCAGAAAATAGGCATAAACATTCAAAAGTGTTCTTTTATTATTTCTAGTTAACATATATTGTATAAATACTCTATTTTTATATGCACTTTTACAAAAGCGATATAACTTAAAGGTTTTATCATTAGAAATAAATGTATAAAAATAAATATGTTATTATAGGCATTTATTATAAACTATAGTCCTTCTTAGAAGGAATAAACAAACCAATACTTATAAAGTACATATAATTGATAGCAACATATTTTACTATATACATACGGAAACAGTCATATTCTCTCTCAGTAGAAGAGCTGAACAGACTTTCACCAGGATATGACTGTTGGACCAGCTCCCAGGAGTGGACCTGCTACCCTGCAGCAGCCCCCCCGTGAGACAAGCAATCTCCATGTTCCCAATTGCATGGGACTCTATTCTCTAAACCCCATTCTTACTCTGGCACAAATGTGATGTTGCCTCCTTTTGTGAAACAGACTATTTTAACAACCACAGTTGCCAGGTAGGCTAACCCTCGGAGGAAGCAAGGCAGGAGGCTCATTGTGTTATCCATTGTGTTTCTTCGGTTTGTTTTTTTTGTTTTTTTTTTTTTTTTGTGCATCTCATATACATCACTGTTTTTTTTTCCTTTTAAAATCAATGTACATTTTATAAATAAGTGAATTGTTTCTACCTCAACATGAATTATAGTTAAAAGCTGAGATGGTATAGGAAGAAACCATGGGCCGTTTCAGAAGTGAGACTTTCATGTTGAGCCATCTGAACATTTTACTATTGATAGAAATGATATATCAACACTCCCTGAATCCACAGCAGCCAGAACTTTGAATAATGATCTTGTTTGTAACCTTTTCTCTGGCCCAATGCCAATGATAGAAAGTAAGCTATGTTTGACATACAACCCCACCCTCCTCCTACTTTGACTTTCCAAACTCCTATGATACAAAGCATCTAGTCAGTACCATGCAATGGAGCTTGAATGTTTCTACCAGATTCTTGACAGTTACTTTAGCAATCGATGTAACAAAAAGAATATGAATAACTTTGGGGCTTTGTTGTGCTATGTATGGTCTCTCAGATGCTAATAGTCCTTATTAACTACCTTATCAAATTTTAACTGGCAGGATAGTGTCCTAATCTATCTCTTTTACACAGACCTTACTGACACATCTCACTGGTTACTGGTTTGACTGATGCTTCCAGCACTTTGGATCTCAGTGTATCAGCCCTCTTACGCTACCTCATTCTCCACACTGCTTAACTGCACTGCGCCAGTGTGCAAAAGTCAATGTAATGTTTTGGTTTCTTCAAAGGATCACAGCTCTCATTTGACAACACTCCCCCATCATGGGACAGACATTTTAAGGTTCTCTTCTTGTAACCCTTCCCACAAGTTTTGGAACACGGCGACCAGTCCCCTACCTGCCAATGTGGGCAAGGCAGGTCTGCACAAGGTCTGCTACTGGCGGGCTTCACTTCTTTTGCACATTCAGAAGCAGGGTGTCCATTAATGTCTCTACATTCAACCACCCTTCTCTGCCAGCCTGACCCACATGACTTGGAGCACTCTCCCCACTCTTCAATAACCCACTCTGAAAAAGTGGGGATGGCGTTGAATGACTCCTTCTTCTTCTTCACAAAATAGGTGTATTTGATTTTGGGTCGCAGAGCGTGGCCCACCATAAGAACCTGGATGGTTAAGGGTTCTTTGAGTGGACTGAAGCTGCGGATTCTTTCCAATGCTGCTGAGGAGCCACTGTATCTCAAGATAGTACCTTTGTAGGTGAGGTCTTGCTCTAGTGTGGATAGAGTAAAGTTTCCATTCAGAATATAGGTACCGTCTGCAGCTCTGATAGCCAGAAAACTGCCATTGTTTCTGGACCCCCTTTGGTTCCGGTGTTTCACTTCAATGTTGGTGGCTCCAGCAGGAATTGTGACGATGTCATGATATCCAGGTCTGTGGACAAAGAAAACAGGTACATGTCTCTTAATTACTGGTTGATCAACCATGCTTTCAAATGTGCAATGCTTTTAAATGTGACTTTTCCTTAGTCTTATTGAAATGGTATGCCAAAAACTACATGGTCTCTAAAGTGTGTATGTGTTTTCTTTCATATGTTGATTAATTAATTAATTTTAGGGTTTTGAGATGAGGATTCACGTGTAAGCCAGGCTATGCTGGAACTCACTATACAGTGCAGGCTGATCTAAACCCTACAGCAAACACCCTCCCAAACATTGGAATCACATGAAGTATCATGTTTTTTTTTTTGTTTCATTTTTGTGTGCTTGTTTTTTGAATCAGGTTTTCATGCAGCTCAAGGTGATCTATGTAGGCAAAGAGGACCTGAATGTCTGACCCTCTTGTCCCTCAGGTATCTACCTAACAGCGCTGCCTAGGATTACAGGTACCTGACCCTTCAGCAGGTCTTATTCAAGGTTGGGGACTGGATCCAGGGTCTTGTGGAGACTCTGTACTGACTGAGCTACATGCCTATTCATGAGGTTCATGTTCTGAAACTTACCTGGTACTAGTGACTGATCCTGATATTTTCTTGCACGTGGAGCCATTTCCTCCACAAACACCACACTTATCGAACTTCTTTTTGGAGTCAATGATGTGATCACAACCAGCTTTCACACACTGTCCTTGCACACAGATGGAAGTAGAGTCTGGACTACAGGGCGTGCCATCTACCACCTGTGGAGACAACACGCACCTGGTAGTTAAATATCTGATGGGAAGGAGGCATGGGACCGCAAGTGTGAATGCTCTCCTCTTCACTCTCTTCTCATGTGATGCCATGTTCTCCTCACATGCCACAGGTGTCTTTTTCAATAGTTTGTACAGCTATCTGGAAAGTTTATAAGTGTCTTGATTTTGTTTCCTGGCCTATCTCCCCTATTGCTAAGGTCAGTGGAGGTAGTGTTCACTGTTCAGTTTGATTATTGTTCCATCTTGAGTGCCTAGAATAATATGCCATAGTAGAAGGCACTTCATAAATCACTTGCTAAATATTCCATCTACAACTTGGATGTGTTTTCCTATTTTATAATGCTGAGGACACTTGACAACCTTAAACAAATTTAATTTCATTTACTACTTCAAATCAAGATTTATTCCCTCAGCAAAACAACAAAGGAAATGGTGAGTTGCTTTGTTCAAAGTATGCGCTGCAACAAAGAATTTGAACTTTTGATTCTCTGACTCTCATGTTAATTAGTATGTTTGTATGTGCAGTTGCTTAGGTACCCAGTAACAAGTACTTTGGACTACTTTCTAAAACTCCTGGATGCAGTGTTAATATATAATTTATCTAACCATGAGTCTTTGTATGTGACACCTAGTTATACAGGGAGTTTCCAAAGGGCTTTGCTCCTTTGAATATAAAGTAGAAATATTAAGCACATGCAAGATACTTAAGTGCTAGATAGATTTAATCTTCCTTCCCAACTGAAAGCAACACAAATCCCAAATCAGGGAGTGGCTCCTGCATTTAAAAGTATTCTTAACACAAAAGGAAATGCAGGTTAACCCAGAAAGAGAGCCCAAACATCTGTACAAAAAGGCAGCAAGCCCAGGCCTTTGGCCCCTTAGCAAAGATACAAGTGTAAAAAAAGAAAAAACCTACCTTAGGCTGTAAAACAAAGAAGTAGCCAATGCCTTTGGCTTCACAAGTGAGCTTGCACCTGTCCTTCGGAGAGACGCCAGCATACTTGGGTGTCCATTCCACAGTGGGCTCATTCCCAAAGGAAGCTTTTGAAAAATCGTTGTGCGCTTCACATTGCTCCTCTCTGAAAGTTTTCCCTGAAAAGAGATGGGTATGATGATGTTACTAGTTGCCAGCTTTCAACTGTACGTTGTGGGCTCATCTCCTTCAACCTGCTCCTGGGAGCTGAAGTCCAGGATGACTCACCATTATTATCTGGACAGTCCTCGATGTTACAGGACCTGTAGCGCACTCGTTTGCCTTCACAGTACTTCCCTCCATTCTTTGGGACTGGATTGTCACATTCTCTCATTGTATACTGAACTCCTCCACCACACGTTCTTGAACAGTCTCCCCAGGGTCCCCACACTCCCCAGCTTCCATGAACAGGAGTCTAAATGGAGATAGGAACATCACTGTTAGAATTATTATAAGACGTTTCAGGGAATCAAAGAAAAATGTAAAACAGAGAATGGACTCTCAAAATATGCTCTCCTTTTATATTCCCACTATGGGACACAGATAGAGGAGCTTGTCTGGGTAAGAACCTTAAACATCACTTTGTTCTTTGTAGACAGATGTGTTTTATTAGAAAAACTCACAGCAAAATGCTTCATGTCGGTCTTGTTCACACACTTGCCACTGACACACCATTTCCCTTCTCCGCAGCTGGTGCCATCTGCCCAAGGGAAGTGTTTTGTTTGGCACACCAGTAAGCCACCGGAGGTGCCAGTGCACCAAAGGGTGGTACACGTGCTGGCTGCATCGGGGCAGTGTTTGGATTCCTCTCCGAATGTAAACTGACACTGGCGGTTGGCATCATACAAAGTACCAGGGAGATCAGATGGGAGCTTGATTGGATTCTGGGGTTTGTCCATCAAACATTCCCCTGGGGGGAAAAGAAGGAAACATGTGAAAACACGCAAAGTGAATTGATCATGGTGTTACAAGATATTTACTGTATGAAACAAGATTCTTGTGAATTGTAGTATTTTGGGAAAACCAATGCCAGGGAGATTTAAATTTTCTATCAAGACATTATCTTCAATAGGGTACTTCTGGATTAACAATGGTGAGAAATTATCATTCCATCTAAAACTTGAATGAATAGACTCAGCAGGAAGTGCTGAGAGCAAAGATATGCAACTTATGATCTTGAGAGAGAAAATTCTGAAAGAGGGAAAATGAGCTGAGCAAGAACCATTCAACTAGATCCCTACACAGGAAAGGTTGGACACCATCTAAAGAAAGTAGCTGGCATCTTACCATGACCATTATCCAGGAATGATGTGACCATGTAGGCACTGCAAGGGGACCAGGGCTGGCTATGGTCCAAGCTGGAGAGCATGGAGGCCATCAGATGAGAATCCCCACTCACACCATTAAAGCTGGCACAGTGCTTTGCGTCATCATGTGGCATGTTAAACACGTGGCCTGGGAAGCAAATAAGACCCACTTTAAGATACAGTCACATGGAGCCCCGTCCTTCCTTTATGAGGGACTCATTTCTATAGGAGAGGGCATGTTTAGCAGACAACCTGTTTTGGGGATAATACTTACTTTGATCAGGGTATACATTAAAATGTCAGTTTTCAAATGTTTGCAGCTCTTTCTCCTGGTCTAATAAGACCGTATTTGAAATAGTGGAAAATATATTCTACCATTTCTAAGAGCAATGGTGTCAAAGCAGCAATATAGTCTGAGATATTTTCTCTCTTTCAACTCACGCTGTCTTACTGAGTGGTATCCATGTTCTCAACTCATACTCTGAACCCAGCTTACCCAATTCATGGGCTGTGGTGAAGGCAGCTTGTAAGCCATCATCTTCTATGACTGAGCAGCTTCTGCTGGGGTCACATACAGTTCCTACGTCAGCCATCCCGAGAGTATCACATGTGTGGGAGCCACATAAATCCTACAAAGAAACAAGGGAAATCCCTTTTAAGTAGGACAGCGTGGACTTGAGACTTAGCTCTTCATCTGGACATGTCTTCTTCATATGTGCTTTTGAGCATGTTCATTCATTACTGTTGGGCTCGAAGGACCGGCTGCATGTCATTCTAAGAAAGATTTCCTCTAATGCTTTTAAAATACAGCCCTGCAGCTTGAGATGTTGAAATTAAAATAGAAATAAGCAAGCTAATTTTTTTGTCATTCTATTCTTTTCTAAATAAGCAAGCTGTTCTATAGAACAAAACAAACCTAGGCAATACAAATGGGATGGTTTCTAGTTCATCTGTACAGCACAAGGCTGACCTCAGAGGTGATACAGTGATTGGTAGCATCTTGCCTTACCTGTCTGGTGAAAAGAATCGCTGTGTCATAGTGCTCAGCATCCCGGTCACTGGGAGAGTTGTGTTGTTTCTGCCAGCTGCAGAAGTTCCGAAGGGTGAGAGCAGCATTGGAGGTAACTTCTGGTCCCTTCTGCTCCTCATAGATGACCAGGATTTTCACCACCACCAGACTAATTGAGTTCCTAATGCTGGGGTGCTTGTAAAACCTGGCTGCCACCGAGAATAAGGTTAGAAGGTAATGCTTCAGACCGCTGCCGTGGAAGTCAGCCATGGACTGGTCAGCCACGAGCATGGTCTCCACATAACGGGGGCTGGACACAAATCGCTTTTTCCTTACACTTCCAGGTCCTGCAAAGAGAAAAGGAAGTTTGCTCATGGGCAGTTGCTCTCATAATAGTGATCGTCCTGGGGTATATTAGGAAAGTCAAGCAAGTCCAAGCAAATAAAACTAAAATATACCTGGAACAACAATAAAACAAATATTTGCGTCTTCTAAAAACTGTGAATGTTATTTTTAAAAGTTTTTCATTTTGCTGTAAATAAAACAAAACAAAAACCAACAAGGCCTCCTTCAAGTGATCAAACCGTCTATGTATGTGTCAGAAGGATTTCTTTTGTGGCCTTTGAAGACTACACAGCCTGAGCAAGGCAGTATGGATATCATCCTACCCAGCTGTAGTAAAAACTTGGCAAGAGAAGCAGGCAAAGGGCCCTGAGTCACCCTTTCAACACTGAAGCCAAGGCTGAAATCCTGAATGAGATCATCCAGCTCCACGTGGAAGGCATAGGGCAGGGCGGGAGAGGAGGGGTCTGCCAAGGGGCGGGGCTTAAGGAGTCTTAATCTGCAAGGCTCAGCGCTCTCATTCAAGGGGGTCCCTGGGGATTCCTGCTCTATCCAGTTCCAGGCACTAGGACCACCCACTCTGCCCAGCAGTCTATTCCTGCCTTCTCTCACTCCCATTGCTTCAGGGGAAAGAAGTTCCTGTCTCAAACTAGGCTTGCCTATTTGGAAAACAGCCCTTCTCTGGCTGGTGAAAGTGGGCAGACCCATCACTACCAGCCAACCGGCAAGAGGGAGAAATCTAGAACAGGACACTTAAGGAAGTGAAAGAGGACAAAAAAGAAACTTGAGCGATAAAATGAAATAACTGGTTAGTGAGTACTGAACCAGACGCGGGAGAAAGTGTAAGCCGTGGCTTCCATTCCACAGCGGTGGGGAGCGGAGCCTGGGCCGGGAGAGGGAGTGCTTGTCGGGTGGCGAAGGTAGGAGGCGCGTGGAGGCGGGGCGAGCTGGGCAAAGACCTCCCAAGCAGGTTCCGCAGAGGGGCCCCGGCGCCGCCAGCCATCCGGGTCAGCCTTTCAAATGGGGGAAGGGGACAGAAGGCCTCAGAACTGAGATCACCACGGCGTTGCCTAGTCTCCTGAACACACAGGCAGTTCACCCTCCTTCCACTACTCCGCCCTCCTGTGAGCGCTGCGAGCACACAGCGAACCGGGTTACAAAACTCAGCGCGAAGCTGCAACCCAGCCAAAGTGAACTCATACATTCACTGAAGGAATTAAAGGATGGGAAGAGATTTTTTTTTTTTTTTTTGAGTGTCAGGAATGGGGTTACAGGCTTCCCGGAGGAAACGCTTCGCCCTTATCTGCAGGAACTCTGATTCTTCTCTCTTAAATCATTAACTTTTCGTGCAAATAAATGTTCTACCAGGGTTTGGTCAGCCTATTTTGGGGGTCATGACCCAGATCCTCAGTTGAGAGCAGGCGAGCCGTGGAGTGCCCTGGAGCCTTCCTAGAAGAGGGGAGTGGGTGGACTGGGAGGTGCCGGGACGGGGCACTCATACCTGTTGGTCTTCCCGCGCTTTGTGGAGCGGGGTCCCAGCGGTTCTGGGTGTTCCGGCCTTCTGGTCCGGAGTCGCTGGTTGGCAGGATCTCGTCGTCCGTGACACCGCACTTGGCGCCGCTGCTGCCCCGCCGCCTTCGCCTCAGGATGTGGAGCCGAGGCGGTGCGGCTGACTCCTCCTCAGGGGCGCCGGGGACGAGGCGTCTGGTGGCGACCGGAGGCGCTGGCTGAATGAAGAACTCCTGGCCTTGCAGGTAGAAGGCACCGCGCACGCCTTCACAGAGGCTGAGGGCGGCGGCGGAGCTGGGGTCACCGTTGACGGTGCCAGAGTAGAAGCAGTGAGCCAGGTCCCCGGTGGGGTCCAGATGCTGTGCCTCGGACCCGGGACTGCGCCCCACTGTCTGGAGGGTGAAACCAGGCGCCAAGAAACCGCTGTCCGGCTGCAGCTTCAGGTGCAGCTGCTGGCCAAAGGCGTCCAGACGGAGACTTGCGGTGGAATCGAGGCCCGGGGCGCGCTCCAGAGAGGCCAGCACCAGCTCCTGGTCCTCCTCCGTGGGGCGCCCGTGTGCGCCCCGCACAGACAGCAGCATTGCTACGGACGCGAGCAGCAGCAACAGCGAGGGGACAGGCAGAGAGCTCAGAGACATTGCTGCCCGCTGCGTGTCGGAACGGGACTTCTGCTTGCTTGACCCCAGAGGGACTGCTGGCTGCATGGCACCGCACACTGCAGCGCAGCGAATTCTTGGTCTGGTTAGACCGGCAGAGCTTCGCTGGCTCGCTCCGGATGCTTAAATTTCACGATCAGTTTGATTTGAAAGTTCGCGCAGAGCCAGCAGCCTAAGCCCCGGGTCACTTAGAAAGAGGCACTTCGGTTCCGCGGGCGCGCGGGAACTTTTTATTCCAGCACCGCGATGGAGGCACCGGGTCAGGAGGCTGCTGCGGGATCGAGAAGCGCTCCGGAGCTGGGCAGCAAGTCCAGGATAAGAGCCTGGACTCTTTGTCCTCTGCCTTGGCCTCGATGTGGCTGAATCTGAGCAGGGCTCTGCTCTCTCCTCCCGGCTGTGCGCTCTGGCCTTGCTATAGCACCTGGCTCTGAGCTGCTTTCCAGCGAGTGCAAGGATCAGGCTGCCCAGGCCACCCCTTTATAGCCATTTAGGGGCCCCTCCCTCCCTCTCCCCCATCCCTGCGACACCGCCCCCTGAGCTCAGTCGGTGCTAAACCGAGCTCTGCGCCTCGGGGCCAGAAGGGGGAGGGGGCAGCCTCCGCGCTGGCCTCACGCCACCGCTCGTCACTCCGGGGGTGTAGGACGTCTAAACAGCGCTGTGACCAGCACTTTGTACAGCCCGGGCAGCTCGGGGGAGAAGGGTGAACCTTTAACTTCATCTCTCGGCTGCAGATTCCCGGACCACCCGGCTTCCCGTCGCCCTTCCCGTGTCCCAGCTGGGCTGCAGTTTTCAAAAAAGGAGGATCGAATTGAAGAGCTTCTTCATCCAGATTCCTCTGAGCCTTACGTGCCCCTCAACATCCCCCTTCGTGCTACTCACAGCTCCTTCTCCTCCAAAGTGGGATGTGAGCTACAGCTGCGTTTTCTTAAAAAAATAAAAATAATAATAATAATTAAAAAAGAAAAAAACCACCGTACCTCTTTTCTACCTCTCTTCTACCCTTCCACAAGCAGCTTTACTCCAGCTTTTCTTGGACAAAGTGTGCTGGCTCTGAGCTTCTCAGGAAGAATGTTTGAGAAGAAAGGGGCATTGGGAGACTTTCCAGGCTCTGGATTTTTAAAATCCACGTGGAATGACCTTAACAGTTTCCCTAAACCCTACCTTGAGACTGCTTTAGGGGCAGCGAGGGGCGGGGGTGGTGTGTGTGTGTGTGTGTGTGTGTGTGTGTGTGCCCTGGTTCTTCTTTCTGGAATAGGCGATCTGCAATCAGCTTCAGTTCCCTAGAGACTAAGCAGGGATTTGTGCTCGCTCTTCTTCACTGGAGAAGCAACTCTCGCCCAGTCCCGTACTTCCAAAACCTAACAGCAGCTGCTGCAGGCCGCAGGCCAGGCGGACAGATGCGGCTAAGAGCCCCACTTACTACCAGCGCCAAAGCGGGGTGGGGGGTGGAGGGGGGGCAGGAAGGAGGAAATCGGGTTGCTCCCCCCCTTCCTACCGGGAAGGGAAAGGCTGCATCCGCGTTACGAAAGCCACAAAAGATGAACCCTTCCAACCCCGGGTCCCAAAGAAAAAGCCCAGAGGCTCTGCCACTGAAAAAGAGGGAGGGGCTCCGAGACCCGGAGGAAGGAAACGTTCACAATGCTCTCCCGGGCGGAAAGCGACGGGGACAAAGTAGAGGACCACAGCCCAGGTCCCGAGCCCACAGGCGCGCTCTCACCAGCGCGCTCTCGCTCCCCGCCTTTCCCAGTTCTGGGCTCCCGACTTGCTGCCGCACCCCACCCCCACCCGTTGCTCGGTTGGCTCCTGGTGGTGGTCACGTTCCCGTTGCTCCTCCCCAGATCTTTCTAACTCTGAGGGCCTCAGACAGTCCCTCGGAGTCTTTCAAGGCGTCCTCGCCCCTCTTCCAAACGTTTCTGCCGACAGACTTTCGAACGTCTTTTCTCCCAGGGTTCTAGATAGCCTGTGAAAACACACACACACACATACACACACACACACACAAACCTTTGTTTCCCACTGCAGGAAAGATTTAAGAAGAAATTTGGAAAAAAAAAAAAAAGTTGGAGAAACAAGGCCGCTTCAACCGCTTCCAAAGAGCTGAATAACACTTCTTGGTGCTCGCATCCCCCCGAATCCTGTTTCAAACATAATTTTGGTTTCTTAAGGTCACACTTATAGCTGAACTATGAACATCAAGCAGCCTCGCTCTTAACTTTGATGTTATCTGTCTTCCTTCCTTTCGCCTCTTTATCTCTTCTTCAACTTTAATAGACATCCACAGCCAGCAGGAGCAGGCCCACTCGTTTGTGAAGTATCCAGTGTCTCACCTTGTTGTCTAAGAACCTGCTTCACAAGTGGACTTTCTCTAAAGTGCTCACAGTTCCTGGTCGGCCCGCTTTGTTTGAGACACGTTTTCTGTCATGCTGCTTTCTTTCTTTTTCTTTCTTCTTCCTTCCTTCCTTCCTCCCTCCCTCCCTCCCTCCCTCCCTCCTTTCTTTCTTTCTTTCTTTCTTTCTTTCTTTCTTTCTTTCTTTCTTTCTTTCTTTCTTTCTTTCTTTCT
>NW_026592666.1:3588543-3600498 GCF_907164565.1 Psammomys obesus
TCTTTCTTTCTTTCTTTCTTTCTTTCTTTCTTTCTTTCTTTCTTTCTCTCTTTTTTATCATTCCTTTCTGAGCGGCTTCCATCCCTTCTGTTCTCTAGTGCTTGCTAACAAGCAACTTTAGACACTTGTGAGAACAAATAAAAACAATAGCGACTCAGCAGCACATTTACAAAACCTTTCTTTGCTTAAAATGTAGACAACAAAAGCCAGTGTGTGACTGAAGAAACTTAAGGTTGCCAAGGGGCTGAAAGTCTACTAGATCCTTAAAGTAGGTGTGATGTCCTTAAATTGAAGTAGGAAGGGAAATTCACAGGACCACCAAAAAATACATAACTATAAAACAAACGTGTAATGTATTTCATCCTATCCACTCTCCCACAGAAACTTTACCTTTTAAAGTAGACTCAAGGTTGACCTTGAGGCCATTTCTACCTCCTGCTTGCTCTTACTGGAAGGTATTTTCATTTGGGAGCACATTTCAAATCTCAAATGGGTTACTTCAAATCCATTATAAGTTTTTCATATTTCATGTTCTGTATCCAAATAGAGCTGGTAAAAGGAAAGAAAAAAGAAAGGGGGGGGGAGAGCACTGAGTTAAAGGGGAAAGGGTTGCCAGGAACATGGCTTTTATATTTTCTGGGTTTCTCTCCAGATTTCTGTTCTTTTGCATAATGGCTCCAATCTGTTGTGCACCTGTAGTTCTGGGAAATGATTCCTTTTTAATCGCTTCAACAGGACAAGGGTGTTGGAGTTGCCAATTACTAAACTGAAAGAGTGCACGTTCAGAAGACTCTGTAATCCACTTAAAAAATTAAGATCAGCACTCTGTGTGTTTGTGGCATTTGGTTCAAAAGCATATAACACATGTTCATACAAGCAAAATGTAAATTGAAAGAAAGTATTAGAATGAAGAAGCAAAATTACGGTTGTCCCATTCATTAATGGCCAGAGAGACAATGGTGAAACATGGAGTCCTTGTAGAAATTTCATAGTCTTATGCTTATAAAAGCCTTGCCCCTGTATTTGAACAGACATATCAACATGCTGTTCTCTGCATTTCTGGTTTTCTTTTTTATAGAGTGTATTTCTTTCCATATGAGCTTGCAGAAGCACCAGCTTAACACATTTTAGTAGATGGGCTTAAATAATTAATTTATTTTGGTAATTTGCAGAGGTGACCTTAACTCATTCATCTCAAAATGAAAAGTTTGGCCTTCTAAAAGAATACTTGTCCTTTCTGAGTGCAGAGTCCCTGACCCCCAAAAAAAATTAAAGGGAAAGAAGAAAGTATGAAAGTGTTAACTTCAATTTGCACCTTCCAAGTTTGTTGTCTCAAGGATCCAAACATTAAAGACACCGAATAATTCTCATGAAGTCTCTATCAAAGAGAGCACGCTCCAGGCAGCTGTGAACGTGAGAGAGTCTGGTGGTGCGGAGGTGCTATTAGGATTGTTTGAGTGTAAACATTGTCTAGAGCAGCAGCTAATGAGCATATTTCATAACCGTGGAAGGCTTTTGATTTACGGCTTATACCACGCACATTGCCAATTAGGAATGAGAAAACCCTTTGGCATTAGTTCTTTAGAGTACATATGTACAAAGGCAACATTGGACAAATGAAATTTTTTAACCTAATTGAGAGACTGGAGAGAAAGCATCCATTTAAGCAGGACTTGAGTTTAATAAATAAGAAATTGTTAATTCTATTTGGACATTGGGTTTTTACAAACACACAAACTTGCATATTTGAAGATATGAGGAGAGTATAATCTTTCTAATCTACTTTACTAAAACATATACCAGAGGTGAGACTTAAAAGACTAATTAGCTTGCTCAAGTTGAAGCAGTATGAAATTGGGACTCAGAATTATGACCTTGGTCATAATTTTAAATAAAATATCCTTTGGTGTTTTAATCTAAGTGTTTGGTAGGCAAATATATTATCAGACTTGTGACTTATGTTCTTTTTACAATTAATAAATTTCATTTTATTAGAAATAGGAATTTTGTTGTCGCAGATAAAAAATTCCACCTTAAGATTCACCACCTCTTTCTTACCCCACAAGGTGGCGATAGTCAACAACAAATGGTATTTGATTTTCTTTTTTTTTTCCAGTTAAGTCAGGAATCCGCAATTTTTTTTTTTTATCATTCAAATTACATGCAACAGATTTTTCTTATCATTTTAAGGGTCCTGTAAAGTAATTTTAAAACGTTTCAATGTTAATTGTATTCACATATTTTCAAGCCCCCAGGTCATTTTTAATCATGTGATTTTGTTAGCTTAATCCAAATATTAGTTAGAATTTTAAAAAATGAGAATTATCCTTGACTGCTTTTATATATCACAGCAGACAGCTCCATGCAATTCAGGAGAAAAAAAAAAAAGAAATCACAGGTATGCAATCCATTAAGACAGATTACAGTTTTATTCATTCATTTACTATGCATAGTTTTTTCAGTGTACGCTGCTACTTGACACTTGGTACTGACTTCAATTACTTTTCCAGGTCTACAGTATTTCCCTTGGCCACAACAAAAAGTTAAAAGTGGAAAAAAAAAGTTTGGGAGTGGAAAAAAAAAGTTTGGGAGTGGAGTAGGGGCGGGAGGTGGGGTGTGAGAAAAAATGTTCAGCCACCAGGTGGCAACAAAACACAAATTTTAAAATAGCTCTTAAGAGGCCCATCAGAGACAACTAACCCAACTGCATTGAGTCTTTGGAGACTGAGATGTCAACCAAAAATCATGCACAATCTGGATGTAGGCCCCCTGCACATATGTGGCCAATGGGCAGCTTGGTCTTCATATGGGACTCCTGGAGAGTGGAGGAGTCCATGTTAGAAACATGTTTCTAACATGGACTCTATCGCCTGCTTTTGGATCACTTCCTCCTGCAGGGCTGCCTTGCCTGGACTCAGGGGATGAGGATATGCTCAGTCCTGATGTGACTTGTTGTGCTGGGGAGGGTTGATATGGGGAGAAGGGGGTTTCCCTTTTCTGGGGGGGAAGAAGAGAGGGGAAGGGGAATTGAGGGGTAGGGGGGCCTGGGAGGAGAGGAAGGTGGGAGCACCCTTGGGGATGTAAAGTAAATAAACTGAATTTATATAAAAAAAAAAGGAAAAACAACAACAAAAATCTGAAAAAAAAAGAAAAAATCAAGCCTCAAACTCTTGCTAGTTCTTCCTGCAATGCTTGATCATTCCAAATGTGACTTCCCAGAACTTTTTGATTTCAATGTTATATTCTGAAGATGTGTCACTACTAAATATAAAATATAGTAGCACAATTCAATTAACTTAATAAATACTGAAGTTAAAGGCAGATGTCAGTCAGAAGGAGGCATATGAGGCTTTGAGGGAGTCTTTTCCTGTGGCCAAGCATGCAGCTGAGATCAGAGGTATCCCCTAGCTTCCATTATAGCCAGAAGGTGAAGTCAAGTTTCTAAATATGTTAATAGTGGCTTTTGTTCCTCACACCTAAAAGTGGTAAACCTGCAAGCTCCTGAGACTCCAGGAGGACTGATTACTTTGAAGTGCACCCTCTTACTGATGACTGGTAGCTGAGAATTGATATGGTCCCTGACGATGCTCCAGGCCTGAGAAATGGCAACTGCTCAAAGTCACTGACATTTGGTTGTCTTCAAAGGGTCATGGTGTGCTTTCTCATCTTTCCCACTCTCAGCAAATCATGTTTTCCAAGCACACCCAGATCAACAGATTCACATGCTCACTTCTGGAAATACTGCTCTGGAAAGCCTTCTTGTCCCAAATGGCTTTTTGATCATTCTGTGAGCTGAGGAAAGAAAGTTTAACAGTGTTGTGTCCAAATGTGGGGATGTGCCCTAAACTTGTAGTCTGAGATGGAAAGCGAGAGACAAATCCACATTTGAATTCTGATGTTCTAAATTCAATTTAATGTTAATGATTTTTTTCTTTTTTTCATTCCTTCCTTCTTTCTTTTTTCCTTCCTTCCTTCCTTCCTTCCTTCCTTCCTTCCTTCCTTCCTTCCTTCCTATCTTTCTTTTTCTTTAGATTCAGTGAGTTTAGGTAGGGTTGTTCATATAAGAATGGGTAAGGGACTCTTTGTTGGAGTAACGGAACCTCAGGAGGGGTTACATAAAATATACCACCGCCTTTACTGTCAATAGTTTCTTAGTAAGGAGTGTGGGTTTACATGGGTGCTTCGTCCATCCATGATGGAATGATGAAATCTTGGTTTTGTGCCGTTCTCGTGCTGGTGTGGATAATCGCTGTCTGCTTATGATTGCAGTGGCCCTGTGGCACATGGGTGGCAGTATTTCACATCATGACTTCTCCCCATTCTCTAGCTGTTAAATTTCCTGCTGCCATCTCTTCAGCAATGTTGTCTGGCCCTTGTAGGGATTATGTCAATTTGACACAAGCTAGAGACTTTTGGAAAGAGGGAACCTCAGCTAACAAAATGCCACCACCAGATTGGCCTGTGGGCAAGACAGAACATTTTCTTGAATAATAATTGATGTGAGAGGGTCCGGCTTACTGTGGGTGGTACCGCTCTTGGGCTTGTCCTGGAAACTATAAGAAAGAAGGTTGTACAAGCTATAAAGAGCTAGCCAGTAAGCAGTTCTTTTTTTATGGCCTCTGCATCAATTCTTGCCTCAAGGTTCCTGCCCTGCTTGATTTCCTGCTCCGACTTCCATGGGTGATGGAAATACAAGATGTAAGCGGAAATAAATGGTTTTCTTCCCAAGTTGTTTTTGGTCCTGCTTCTGCTGTTTGACCACAGTGATAGAAACTCTATTAAGACAGAGGGTATGATATAAATGTCTAGTCCATTTTACATTCTCAACAATCAGCAATTCTCAGTGCACTGAACAGATCTAAGTTTTCGAATTCATCTTGACCATGGATGTACATTTCTGGCTGAAAAGGAACATTTCTGCTCAAGGTTGACAGCAGCACTAGTCTGTAAGTATAAACATAAGTGTATAGAAGGTAAACTGACAATATGTCATTTAGCAAGACATATAGTAATATTAAGTTCTCTGTAAAGCTGTGGCCTCCTAAGCAATAGGCTTTGACCAGGATTATAGTATCAGGTGTATATTTCCTCCAGTGGAACAGGCCTCAAATCATATATATTTTTTAAAAATGTAGTTGTTTACCCCACAAACAGCCATGCCATTAATGCACATGGGCACAGCTTATCTGGAAGATTAGAATGGTAGCACCCACTGTCCACAGGTGTTTCCACAATTATGCAATCCCTTCAGGCACACTCTATGCTAGTGAGCAAGGAGTGAGCTGATAGCCCAGTTCCAGTTTAATTCTTCTGTTAACTATAAGCAAAACAAGTGGAACCTTCAGTAGTAGGAACTTACCATTCAATTCTAGTGGGCAACTAAGAGCAATGATAATAGACTGTATGGTTTTGTGACCCTCTGAGAACTCTCTGATGAACAACTCATAGGGAGGTGTCCTATGATTGACATTGAGATTTTCTTTTCTAATTGTTGAACTTATTTCCTAGGTGACCTGAGTCCCATTCAGAAAATCTTTATTTTAGCCTTTATCCTGAATTGTAATTCCTGCTCTTTCTTCTAGAAGTTTCAGGTCTAACCTTGAGATACCTGATACATTTGGAAATGACTTGTGTATAGGATGAACTTTCATTCATACACATGTAGGTACTTAAGTTTTCCCCAAAGCACTTGCTAAAGATATTGTATTTTCTCATACATACATGCATATCCATCCATCCATCTATCTATCTATCCATCCATCTATCTATCTATCTATCTATCTATCTATCTATCTATCTATCTATCATCTATCTATATTTGACACTTTTGTTAAAAATTGGTGGACTTAAGTGTGTGTTTTTGTACTAGTACCATACTTTCTGTTTGTTTTATTTTTAAATGTGGCTGAGCAGTGAAATCAGTGATCATTTCTTTGCACCTAGTCATACTGCAACTTGACATGCCAAGGCTGGTTGATATCTGTAGATGGCCTTTTCCTAAGAAGGGGAGGGGAGTAGATGGGGGGGCAAATGGAAGTCAGAGGGAGGGACTGAGAGGAGAGAAGGTAGGGGAAGCTATGATTGGGATGTAAATAAATAATTAAAAATTAAATTTGCCCTGTAGGCAAACCTATAGGGCATTTTCTAAATTAGTGACTCATGGGAGAAAGCCCATCCCATTATGGGTGGGGCCATCCCTAGGCTGGTAGTCCCGGGTTCTATCAGGAAGCAGGCTGAGTAAGTCATGGGGAGCAAGCCAGTAAGCAGCACCCCTCCATTGCCTACGCATTAGCTCCTGCCTTCAGGTTCCTGCCCTGTTTGAGATCCTGTCCTTACTTCCTTCAGTGATATACCACAATAAGGAAGTATAAGCCAAATAAATCATTTCTTCCCCAACCTGCTTTGGTCATGGTCTCTTCATAACAATAGTAACACTAATGAAGACACTGTCTCTTCAGTGCTGCCCTGACCACCATGCACATATACCTTATTATTTTTAGACAGGTCCCTCACTGAACCTAGACTTGGCTCATTAGCTAGACTAGCTGGTCAGCAAATTCTAGGGATCCTTCTGCCTATGCCTCCCTATCCTGAAAACTGCAGGTATATACCAGCTTCTAAATGGTTCTTGAGATCAAACTCATGTCAAGATACTTGTGTAGCAATCACTTTATCAATTGTTCCATGTGCTGCACATCTGGAAGCAGGTATATACCCAGGAATGATACAGTTGGGTCATATGGAAGTTCTAATTTCAGTTTTTTGAAAAACCTCAGCATTAGTGGCTACACAAGTTTATATTCCCGTCAATAGTAAATAAAGATTCTTCTTTCCCAGAACCTCTCCAACCCTTGTTGCCACTTGATTTTTAAATAATTGCCATCAAGACTATGATGAAATGGAATCTCAAAGTCGTTAACTTGCTTCTCAAAGTAGATTGGTTAACTTGGTTAGTAATGGTAGTTAGTGTGGTGTTTATCAATCATATGAGTCTTTTCTTTTGAGAACTCTCTGTTGTTCAGTCTAATAGCTCACTTTTGATTGGATTGTTTATTTTCTTGGTGTTTAGATATTTTTCTTTATATATTCTGTATATGGATACTCTGTCAGGTGTATATCTGTCAAATATTTTGTAGGCTGCCTTTTCATTTCATTAATATATTTCTTTGCTATAGCAGAACTTTTTAAATTTAAGAACCCAATTTGTGAAATTAGAGGAAAAGATAGAATTTTTTTTGTTTCTTTTTTTTTTTAATATGGGAACATATGTACAAACACATGTACATACAACACATATACAAGATATATTTGATTATGAGTACATTTATCATGAAAGATAGATGTATCTTTCTGAATTCTTTTTTAAAATTATTTTAATTTTTATTAATTACAATTTAGTCACTTTGTATTACACCTGTAGCTCCCTCCCACCTCCCCTCCCAATCACACCTACCTTCCCTTTTCTCTACCCATGCCCCTCCCCAGTCCACTGATAGAGGAGGTCTTTCTCCCCTTCCTTCTGATCCTAATCTATCAGGTTTCATCAGGAATGGCTGCATTGTCTTTCTCTGTGGCCTGCTAAGTCTGAACCCCCCTGATGGGGAGGTGATCAAAGAGCAGGCCATCAGTTCATGTCAGAGATAATCCCTGTTCCCATTAATATGGAACCCACTTGGACACTGAAGTGCCATAGGCTACATCTGTGCAGGGGTTCTAGGTTATCTCCATGAATGGTCCTTGGTTGAAGTATCATTCTCAGAAAAGACCCTTGTGCCCAGATTTTTTGGTTCTGTTGCTCTCCTTGTGAGCTCCTGTCCTTCCCAGGTCTTACTATCTTCCACTTCTTTCATAAGATTCCCTGCACCCTGTCCAAAGTTTGGCTATTTATATATTTATTTAATATAATTTGTTAAGATGATCAATCCTCCTTTAGAAAGACAAATGAGATGTGCATTGAACGTATGACAGGAGTTTACTGAACGCATCTGAAACACTCTAACTAGCAGTGTTTTCAAAGCAGATGTAAAGACTCATAACCAAACCTTCGGCAGAGTACAGGGAATCATATGAAAGAAGGGGAGTTAGTCTGATGGGGAAAGGATAGGAGCTCCACAAGGACCAAATATATCTGGGCATAGGGTCTTTTCAGAGACTGACATTCAACCAAGGACCATGTATGGATATAACCTAGAACCTCTGCTCAGATGTAGCCCGTGGTAGCTCACTAACCAATTGGTTTCTTGATTATCTATTTAGGTGTATAGATTTCATTATGTTTATCATATCTTATAGGTCTATATAAGCGAGTATATACTGTGTTTGTCTTTCTCCTTCTGGGATATTTCACTCAGAATGATCTTTTCTAGATCCCACCATTTGCCTGCAAATTTCATGATTTCCTCCTTTTTGATTGCTGAGTAGTATTCCATTGTGTAAAAATACCACAATTTCTGTATCCATTCCTCCGTTGATGGACATCTGGGTTGTTTCCAGGTTCTGGCTATTACAAATAAAGCTGCTACAAACATGGTTGAGCAAGTATCCCTTTTGTGTACTTGAGCAAACTTTGGGTATATACCTAGCAGTGGTATAGCTGGGTCTTGAAGAAGCACTATTCCTAATTGTCTGAGAAAGCACCAGATAGATTTCCAAAGTGGTTGTATCAGTTTACATTCCCACCAGCTGTGGAGGAGGGTTCCCCTTTCTCCACAACCTCTCCAGCATGTGTTGTCACTTGAGTTTTTCATCTTGGCCATTCTGATGGGTGTGAGGTGAAATCTCAGGGTCGTTTTGATTTGCATTTCCCTGATGGCTAATGAGGTTGAGCATTTCTTTTAAGTGTTTCTCTGTCATTCGATATTCCTCTGTCAAGAATTCTCTGTTTAGCTCTGTTCCCCATTTTTTAATTGGATTACTTGGTTTGCTGCTTTTCAGCTTACAGAAGAAGGAATTCTTAAAGTCCAAGAAATCAACAGAGAGAAACAAAGCTGAACTCTCTGTGGCACTTTCTGCATAAAAAAAATTTGTTT
The DNA here is from genome assembly GCF_907164565.1 of Psammomys obesus. NCBI lineage: Eukaryota > Metazoa > Chordata > Mammalia > Rodentia > Muridae > Psammomys > Psammomys obesus. The sequence continues at coordinate 3,597,573 of NW_026592666.1, forward strand.
TCGGTAGCTGTAGAGAAATGATCTCTCAGTATAAATCCTTTATTGCACAGATATAGAAATGTGTCCCTGTCTCTCACTTACAAATAGCTCCCAACACAGTTCCAACTATGGACTCGACAAGGAAGGGAGAAATAAGATCTGCCTTGTGAACCTAGATCATGGTAATAGCCTGCCTGTTAGGATTATTCAGCTGGTCCTGCAGTAAGAAGCAACATGATGTAGACAACGAGGTTCTCTAGGTTAAGTGGGAAATGAATAACACTGCTTACAACTGCTGTGATAGAAGAAACAGAAGAGCCTGGAGGACTCCAAATCTGTGGCTTTCAACCTGTTTGGTCACACCCCCTTTAGGGGGTCAAATGACTCTTTTACAGGATCCCAGTGGTAACTGGGAAGCACAGATATTTACAATTCCCAACAGTAGCAAAATTAGTTATGGAGTAGCAAAAAAATTAATTTTATGACTGAGGGTCGCTACAACCTGAGGAACTGTGTTAAAAGGTCACAGCAATAAGAAGAGTTTAGATAGAAACAAACAAAAACTGTCTTTGGAAGGGTACACTAAGTAAACATAGTTGCTTCCAGGGAACTAAGTAGGCCTGAGTGATTTGAGTATAAACCTTGCCCTAGAAAAATTAATTTTTGATGGGGATTAAAATATTAACATACCCTGTCTCTTCCTTACAGAGGAAAGAGAAAGCCTTGCCACATAACCTAGGGGGACCTAGAATTCATATTCTCTTTCTCTCTCTCTTTTTATTTTGCTTTCTAAGTATGAGGATACCAGGCATGTACCACCACATCTGGCTCTATTTCCTTTTACAGACAATGTCCAGCATAAAAAATAAAAATAAATTATATTATATGTGAAAGATAAAGAATACTTCTTAATAAGTAGAAAAAAATAGCAAAAATCAGAATCAGATCCATGTGATCTCTACATTGGGATTACTAGACAGTAACATAGAGAACACCATTATAATAGATACATTTAAGCAAACAGAATCACATATTCTAAAAGTAAATGAAAAAAAGAAAAGAAATAGCTAATTCAGAACTGAAAAATAATGTGTCTGAAATTAGAAAGCATTTTCTTTTTCAGAAGTCTAAGCATAGCAGGTAGAGGATTACAGAATGACAATGTTACACCAAGAAATTAAAATCATGACTACATTAAAATAGCAAAGGTGTCAGAAAAAATAGTGAACAATGTCACACTGCTCTGCATCATATTTCTATCTGTGAAGCGTAAAAATATGCACAAGTATCATTGTTAAGGACTGCAAACACCGATGTTGATAACATAAGAATGAAGACCCAGAGCTGAGAACTCTGCTTTCCTTGTTTACCCAAACACTTGCTCAGCAACTTAACTGCACCCTCCATCAGGAAGATTTTCCTTCCTTATCTAGCACACATCTTTACATTGTTCCAATTACTTCCAGCTGTGTTGGTTCCAATTACTTCCAGCAGGTCTGGTGATTCCATCCTGCGGTTAGCCGCCAAAGTTAAAACTGAAGATTGAGCTTAGCTTTCTTCGTGCAGGGTGAGTGATGCCATTTCTCAACTGTTTAACCACATTGACCCATTCTGCTGATTTTCTTCTACTCTTTGGTTTGAAATATCATCGCAATTCAGCAGTGTTGAACATTACTGAGTGTGCTAAGTGGATGCTTTTTAGTCCCCATGCTGAGCTCTCTGTGGTACTATAAGCTATAACAGTGTTACCCCTTTTTATATGCATTCAATTTTGTATCCTTTTTGTTTTTCCATAATAGTTTTATATCTTAAAATTATAGTATAAGTACTATAAGAATAAATATTTTCTTCTTTGCTTTCTTTTTCTCCGATCCCCATCCATATACTCACTCCCACCAATGCTGTTTTTCAAATTCATAGTCTTCTTTTCTTTAACTATTATTGATATGTATGTATATATACAGATGTGTGTATGTGTGTGTATATATATATGTTTATGTATATATGTGTATATGTATAGCTATGTATGTATAGGTATAAATGTATAAGAATATGTATATACACACATGTACATATATGTATATACACACATATATACACATATATAAATATATGTTGTTGACATATATCTCAAAAACAATTAAAGAAAAGAAGACCATGAATGTGTATATATATATATAATAGATGTAGATATACATGTATGTATATGTATGTATGTATGTAAATATGTTTCTAAATACACAACACCACAACCTGCTCAGTCTATATTTGTATGTGTAAGGTTTCATGGCTGATCATTTGGTATTAGATAACCTATTGATATGCTTTTTTTGTGTAAGACTACCTTTTCCATTCTCAAGAATTCCTTTATTGTCTGTACTTCTTTGTCTAGGGTTTTAGCAGCATGAGGTTTCTCCTTTTGATGTCTGAATATTTATTATGTGATCAAGGAAGAACAAGGTGCCCTTGTTCAGGTCATGTTTAGGTGGCCATATTAGTGAAAATTATGGTGTAGATTCCTAAAAGGCAAAAATCTCTTGCACACACACACACACACACACACACACACACACACACACACACACAAAGAAAAAAACAATAACAACAACAAAAAAACACCTCCATTTCCTTTTGCTCTTACAATCTTTCTGCACCCTCTTCTGCAGTGATCACTGTGCAGGAATTGTATTAAGGATGTGTCATTTTTCCTGGGCTCTGTACGCATTTTGATTAGTTGATGTTTTCTGTATTAGTCTCTGTCTGTATCAAAGAGAAGTTCTCTTGATAAGAGGTGTGGACTAAACTTATCTGTGGGTATATGGACAAATACTGGGAATGTTGTTAGAGATCACGCTGGACTAGTAAAGTAGGGGAGCTAGGTTCTCCTCCGAGATCCACAGCTGTGGACCCACAGCCCTGGGTTGTCTAATTTTCCAGTTCTAGGCAT